>NC_053023.1:424051566-424351566 GCF_003073215.2 Triticum urartu | reverse complement strand
GACTCCTGTATCACGCAATTATCTCTTGTCTTTGTTTCGAGCTGCTTTCTGTCAGGGTTGTCAAGGCCAGGCACTATGTCGTCTCCCTCCTCCTCCAACCATGAGGGCAACGATGCTTGGCTAATGAAGATAGAGCTGAAGAGAGAAGAACCCATGGAGATCAACAAGGAGGAAGGGACCAAGAAGGCCATGGAGGACCAAGTTCCGGCAACAGAAGACATCCTTCAAATTGATCACAATCTTCTTACCCCAACTGAGATCGAAGCTTTCAAGATGATTGAGTTAGCTCGAATACAAAATAAGTATCTCACACGTGAAAATATTTTGTTGAAGGAGCATATCATCGCACTCAAAGGCACTATCCGCAAGTTAGAAGACCTCCTACACTCGATGTGTGACTATCCATCATCAACAACTCCACCTTCTTCACCAACAAAGAAGAACTGAACATCGGGTATGGGCACTCCCCTTGGCAACTGCCAAGCTTGGGGGAGTGGCCCGGTATCGTATCACCATCACTTTTATCTTTACCATTTCTCTTAGTTCGATCCTTTTGGTAATATCTTGATCTAGTAGAATAAGAGTTCTTAGTATGATCTAGTTTTGAGTTTTGCTTTATGATCCCTCTATGTAATCGAGTCTGTGAGCTATATAATAGAGATTAGTGTTGAGTCAAGGGCTTGATTATTTTGCCATGATCCTAAGTGAATAAAAGAAAAGAGAAATAAATAAAGAATAAAAGGGGAACAAAGAGATCATATGGATCTTATGGAGAGTAATGAGCTCACATAGAAAGAGTATGATGAATAAAAGTTGTTGAGAGTTGACAAACATAGTTTTGGTCATCGTTGCAATTAATAGGAAGTAATAAAGAAATAGAGGTCTTCACATATAAATATTCTATCTTGGACATCTTTTATGATTGTGAGCACTCATTAAAATATCGCATGCTAAAGAGTTGACGTTGGACAAGGAAGACAACATAATGGGTTATGTTTTCTTACATCTGAGATAAATTATATTGTCATCGATCATCCAACATGGTTGAGCTTGCCTTTCCCTCTCATGCTAGCCAAATTCATCGCACCAAGTAGAGATACTACTTGTGCTTCCAAATACCCTTAAACCAGTTTTTCCATGAGAGTCCACCATACCTACCTATGGATTGAGTAAGATCCTCCAAGTAAGTTGTCATCGGTGCAAGCAATAAAAATTGCTCTCTAAATATGTATGACTTATTAGTGTGGGAGAAAATAAACTTTATACGATCATGTGATATGGAAGAAATAAAAGCGACAGACTGCATAGTAAAGGTCCATATCACAAGTGGCAATATAAAGTGACGTTCTTTCGCATTAAGATTTTGTGCATCCAACCATAAAAGCGAATGACAACCTTTGCTTCCCTCTGCGAAGGGCCTATCTTTTACTTTTATCTCCTACCTTGCATAAGAGTCATGGTGATCTTCACCCTTCCTTTTTACATTTTATCCTTTGGCAAGCACATCATGTTGGAAAGATCCTGGTATATATGGCTAATTGGATGTGAGTTTTCATGAACTATTATTGTTGACATTACCCTTGAGGTAAAACGTTGGGAGGCAAAATTGTAAGCCCCTATCTTTCTCTGTGTCTGATTAAAACTCCATACCCATAAGTATTGCGTGAGTGTCATCAATTGTGAAAGACTATATGATAGTTGAGTATGTGGACTTGCTGAAAAGCTCTTATATATTGACTCTTTCCTATGTTATGATAAATTGCAATTGCTCCAATGACTGAGATTATAGTTTGTTAGTTTTCAATGAAGTTTACGATTCATACTTGAAATTGTGATTGAATTATTACCCTAGCATAAGAAATCATATGACAAGAATTATATAAGTTGCAGTTCTAAGAATGATCATGATGCCCTCATGTCCGTATTTTATTTTTATCGACACCTCTATCTCTCAACATGTGGACATATTTTTTGATTTCGGCTTTCGCTTGAGGACAAGCGAGGTCTGAGCTTGGGGGAGTTGATACGTCCATTTTGCATCTTGCTTTTATATCGATATTTATTGCATTATGGGCTGTTATTACACGTTATGTCACAATACTTATGCCTATTCTCTCCTATTTTACAAGGTTTACATAAAGAGGGAGAATGCCGGCAGCTGGGATTTTGGACTGGAAAAGGAGCAAATATTAGAGACCTATTCTGCACAGCTCCAAAAGTCCTGAAACTTCACGGAAGTCAATTTCAGAATATATAAAAAATACTGAGTGCAAAAAGTTCACCAGGGCGGCCACACCCTGCCCACGAGGGTGGAGGCGCGCCCTACCCCCTGGGCGCGCCCCCTACCTCGTGGGCCCCTAGGAGGCCCTCCGATGACCATCTTCTGCTATATGAAGTCTTTCGATGAGGAAAAAATGATAAGCCATCTTCTCGGACGAAACTCCGCCGCCACGAGGCGGAACCTTGGCGGAACCAATCTAGGGCTCTGGCGGAGCTGTTCTGCCGGGAAAACTTCCCTCCGAGAGGGGGAAATCATCGCCATCATCATCACCAACGCTCCTCTCATCAGGAGAGGGCAATCTCCATCAAGATCTTCACCAGCACCATCTCCTCTCCAAACCCTAGTTCATGTCTTGTATCCAATTCTTGTCTCCAAGTCTGGGATTGGTACCTGTGGGTTGCTAGTAGTGTTAATTACTCCTTGTAGTTGATGCTAGTTGGTTTATTTGGTGGAAGGTCATATGTTCAGATCCTATATGCATATTAATACCCCTCTGATTATGAACATGAATATGCTTTGTGAGTAGTTACGTTTGCTCTTGAGGACATGGGAGAAGTCTTGCTATTAGTAGTCATGTGAATTTGGTATTCGTTCGATATTTTGATGAGATGTATGATGTCTCTCCTCTACTGGTGTTATGTGAACGTCGACTACATAACACTTCACCATTATTTGGGCCTAGAGGAAGGCATTGGGAAGTAATAAGTAGATGATGGGTTGCTAGAGTGACAGAAGCTTAAACCCTAGTTTATGTGTTGCTTTGTAAGGGGCTGATTTGGATCCATATGTTTCATGCTATGGTTAGGTTTACCTTAATACTTTTGTTGTAGTTGCGGATGCTTGCAATAGAGGTTAATCATAAGTGGGGTGCTTGTCCAAGTAAGGACAGTACCCAAGCACCGGTCCACCCACAGACCAAATTATCAAAGTACCGAACGCGAATCATATGAACGTGATGAAAACTAGCTTGACGATATTCCCATGTGTCCTCGGGAGCGCTTTTCTCTATATAAGAGTTTGTCCAATCTTGTCCTTTGCTACAAAAAGGATTGGGCCACCTTGCTGCACTTTATTTACTTTTGTTACTTGTTGCTCGTTACAAATTATCCTATCACAAAACTATCTGTTACCACTTATTTCAGTACTTGCAAAGAATACCTTGCTGCAAACCGCTTATCATTTCCTTCTGCTCCTCATTGGGCTCGACACTCTTACTTATCAAAAGGACTACGATAGATCCCCTATACTTGTGGGTCATCACCGACAATGGCGGCCTTTGAGAGTGCGCCTGACCGGTGTGCCCCTCATACCCGACAATGTGTCTTGGTTGGGGTCTCCGGTCTTAGATGTTAGGCTTTGCTACGAGGTCTGTTTGGTATCAGGCTCAGACTATCAGCATCCCTTCATCAACTGGATAGGAGCAGCGATAGATGTTGCCAAGGCGATGGCTTCAGACTTACTAATGTATTACTTTGTAAGATCTTTGTGAATAATTAATAAAGTGGTTGCATGCATCACCCAGATGCAAAGGCCGAAGGCCTTCCCCCTTTTCAAAAAAATGTTTTTCTTTTTCTTTGAAGATTCTTTTGTTCTATTTCTCCTGAAGAGATGGTGTGCTGCCTGTAAGAACAATAGTAGGTAGCATGTGGAACAGGGGGGCAACAACGACAGGTTGGTTGAGAATGTGCATAGTATGTATACTTTATACTGGTGGCCTATTTTTATTTGGTCTATGGTATTGTATAAAAGTAAGCTAATTTGATGAATTTAGACTGTTCTTTGTGGGGCTAGACAACATACTGCTACTCCAGTAAATGAAGTGATAGAGAATACTACCATATCTAAAGAGTCTCAATGAATGCCTATTTTTTTACCAATGAAGAACTATCCTATGAAATCAAATTATTTCATAATGAGCGAATGACTAAAGTTTATGGTCCAGGGTGGCAATGATTGGTAGAAGATTATGATATGTGAGAAGGTGTATAGGGTTTTATAGGCTTAAGCGGAGATTCCATGCAAATTGATAATTAACAATTGCAAAGGAAAGTTGGGATCAGGAAGTGTACATTAGTAGTTCTTTTGAAAATAACGTCAGTCCAGGTTAGTTTCGTTCAATCATATAAAGTACACCAAAATCATATAAAATTGTTGTAATTATGAGATGGATACTTCATAAATTATATATACGTTCGAGACATATTAGTCCTCCACGGCCCTACATCCCAACAACCTTATGAATCCCAGGTATTCCCCCTCTACTCCTCGTGTTGATAAATCCTTTGCTCCATTTGCCCTCTCTCGCACACACCGGAGAATCTGGCCTACTTGAGCAAATGATGTGAATAGATAAAGAACAAGTCTCAGTTTTCTATTCTAATCTATCACTTTGGATGTTCTTGATCCACCAGAAGTCTGGGAAATATAATTAATTTTGTGGGTTAAAATGTGGTACATACACCACTACTTCTTCATTAGTTTGGTTTATGTAATATCACTCACCGAGTCTCTGAACTGAATTGAGATTCTTGCAGGATTTCCTCACGAGTGAGGCGTTGGTGGCCGTAAAGGGGCTCCTGCTGGAGTGGGGCAATGGCGTGCTTCACAGAGACGTGCTCGTGTGTGGACACTAAACGCTGATGGACCCGGTGGTTCAGCTCTCCGCACTTCACGGACAAATCACCATGGTACCCATCGTGACTAATGCAGCTCCTTGCTTAGTTTAATAAATCCATGGCAATGTGTTAGTGCAGTTATGCCCTACTGTAAGTTGCTAGTTTGTCTGATTGCTCTCTCAAATCTTGACTGTTTAGTGAAGGTGCTTCAATGGTCATACCAAGTACCAAACAAGCATGCTACAAGAAACAATTTGGTTAGATGATAATACATGTACACCTCAATAGTGGTAATGACAATGGTTTTATCTGTCAGTGTAGAATTGTATTGAATAATTGTTGATGCAATATTGTGCCGATATAAGAAATATATATAAGAGCTAAGCTGCACCTGACCTAGCCTTATTACAAACCAAGTAGGAGTCATAATACAAGTTGTATTCTAACATCCCCCCGCAGTTTCAACGTTAGGCTCAACGACGTTGAGACTGAAACGAATGTCTTGAAATGGAGTAGTTGCTAGGGCTTTAGTAAAGATATCAGCAAACTGAGTAGAAGTAGGAACATGGAGAACGCGAACTTGACCGAGAGCCACCTTCTCTCGAACAAAATGAATGTCGATCTCAATATGCTTGGTGAGGCAGTGTTGAACCGGATTCCCTAACATGTAGACAGCTGAAATATTATCACAGTAAACAATGGTAGCTTGCTCAATAGGACGGTGTAGCTCTGACAGCAACTGGCGCAACCAAACCGTATCAGCAACCGCATGAGCCACACTGTGGTACTCAGCTTCAGAAGATGAGAGGGAGACCGTAACCTGCCTTTTCGAAGACCAAGAAACCAAATTGCTACCAAGAAAAACACAAAATCCAGATGTGGACCTACAAGTATCTAGACAACCAGCCCAGTCTGCATCAGAGTAAGCTGTCAAGGAGGTGGGATAGGATTTGTTGATATGATGGCCTAAGTCTAGTGTGCCTTTGAGATACCGAAGAATATGTTTGACATGATTGTAGTGTGGAGTACGAGGATCATGCATGTATAAACAAGCTTTTTGGATAGCAAAAGAAAATTCAGGACGAGTGAGAGTGAGATACTGAAGTGCACCAGTAAGACTACGATAAAGAGAAGGATCAAAGAAAGGATCACCGTCCGCAGAGAGTTTGGAACCTATATCAACAGGGGTACGGGAAGTTTGACAATCAAGCATACCAACATGAGAAAGAAGATCCATAGTGTACTGACATTGAGACAAGAAAATACCAGAGGAGTCACGGATAACAGCAATACCTAAGAAGTGGTGAAGAAGACCTAAATCTGTCATAGAGAATTCGTGGCGAAGAAGAGAGATAATATGATCTAGAAATTGTTGTGAGGAAGCTATGAGGATAATATCATCAACATATAAAAGAAGGTAAGCAGTGTTGTTGTTGTGATGAAAGGTGAAGAGTGAAGTGTCAGAACGGGAAGGGGTAAAACCGATGGTTTGAGCATAAGTAGAAAAGCATTGGAACCAGGCACGTGGTGTTTGTTTAAGACCATAAACAGATTTTTGAAGAAGACAAACATGATTAGGATAGGAGGAATGTTTGAAGCCAAGAGGTTGTTGACAATAGACTGTTTCTTGAAGAGAGCCATGAATAAAAGCATTTTTGACATCTAATTGATGAATTGGCCAGGAAGAAGAGACGGCGATGCTAAGGACAGTGCGAATAGTGCTGGGCTTGACAATTGGAGATAAAGTCTCATCATAATCGACGCCGTGTTGCTGAGAGTAACCACAGCATACCCATCAAGCCTTATAACGTGCAAGACTCCCATCAGAATTAAATTTGTGGCGAAAAACCCATTTTCCTGAAATGATATTTGTATTGGAAGGACGAGGAACTAACTGCCGTGTGTTATTCTGCAGAAGGGCATCATATTCGTGTTTCATAGTTGCGGCCTAATTAGGATTTAGGAGAGCTGATTTGTAAGATTTGGGTAGAGAGGAAGGAGATAGAGATGCATGAAGATTGAGACGATCTTTTGCAGGTAAACGAAACCCGTACTTGGCATGTGTGTGCATCGTATGATCATTAGTCGGAGATGGAACGGGAATAGCATGAGCAGGAGGGGTGGGGGAAGATGTCGTGGATGCGTCCGGCATAGCGGAAGAAGCGGACGCGGGAGATAGCGGTGAAGACTGCGGCGGCAGGATGTCTGCCGCGACAGAGTGTAATGGGTTTTCCTCTGCCGGAATAGAGGTGATGACAAAAGTGGTAGAGGATTTGGCTGGTTTCGCTGGATAGGTCGGCGGGTGAAAGAACGGAAGATGATTGCGACGAGAGGGACTAGTGGATGGCGTGGGTGAGTTGGGATCTAATTGTTGATGCTTGGAAAAGGGAAAAATGTTTTCAGCGAATGTTACATGACGAGACACATGAACACGACCACTAACAAGATCTAGACAACGATAACCCTTGTGCTTGTCAGAAAAACCTAGATGGACACATGGGGTAGAGCGCGGGGAAAGTTTGTTAGCAGAAGTGGAGTAGGAGTTTGGGAAACAAAGACAACCGAAGACGTGAACGTCGGAGTAATTTGGTCGAGAGAGAAATAAAGAGAAGTAAGGAGTAGTTTGTGGGTTAACTTTGGATGGACGAATATTGAGTAAATATATGGCCATGTGGAGGGCCTTAGCCCAGAACTTCAGAGGCATAGAAGATTGAACAAGCAGAGTGTGAATGATGTCATTAAGAGTACGAAGAGAACGCTTGGCTTTGCCGTTTTTAGGGGAGGTATAAGGACAGGAGAAGTGCAAGAGAATTCCATATTGTAGAAAGAAATTTTGATTTTTAAAGTTGTCAAATTCACGACCATTATCACATTGGATGAATCTTATAGGGAGGAAAAAGTGGACCGAGACATAGCGCTGAAAGTTAAGGAATATATTATGAACGTCGAGTATATTATGAATGAGTAAAACCATCAAGAATCACGAGATAATACTTAAAACCGGATACACTTTCTATGGGTGATGTCCAGAGATCACAATGAAGTAATTCAAAAGGAAAAGTACTAGAGGATTGAGAGGAACTAAAGGGAAGGCGAACATGTTTGCCCAATTGACATGACTGACACAAAGAAGAATTATGAGAGTCTCTATTACAAGGTATTGAAAATTCAGTAAGAAGTGTGGATAACACACTTTTATTGGGATGGCCGAGACGTTGGTGCCACAGATCAACACAGGCGACCATAGATGTTGGAGGAGCAGCGACCGGAGCACCATAGAGAGTGTAAATCACCGGGGCTATTGAATCGGGCGATCTCGGGTAGTCATTTCACTAACAAACCAAAGGGGTCAAACTCAAAGGAGACATAATTATCAATGGTGCTTTGGCGAACATAAATCAGATTTTTAATAAGAGCAGGAGCTACAAGAACATCACGAAGAAGGAAAGGCTTAATTGGGATTGGATTTGAGCCTGGCCGACACAGTAAATACGAATAGAAGATCCACCACCGAGGGTAATAGATGGAAAAGACAAAGGTGTGCAAGAAGAAAGCAAATTACTCGATGCAGACATATGACGATAAGCACTAGAATCGAAAATCCAATCCGTACCTGAGTTCCCTTGTGCAGCCAAGTTGTTCATGGCTTGTAGAAAAGCAGCTTGGTCCCAGCTCGGAGTCGAAGTAGAGGCCGGTGTAGTCATGGGAGCTTGCGGGTGTGGTGGCCTCGACAATAGGGTCGGCATAGGCGTAAAGAGAGAGACACCATCATTGTACTACTGCATGTAGGGGGGCGATGGAGCGCCATAGGATGCATAAGGACTGGTGTTGTAGATCGGTGGCGCGTAGGAGGGAGCAGCATGGTACGCAGCCGTTGGCTGTCAAGGCACGAGGACGGGCGCGCCGGTGTGAGGGCGAGCACCGGGCTGCCAGCCACCGGTATAGGTAGGCGGGGCACCATATGGCGTAGGGGCGTACCAAGGCATAGGCCACGCCTGGACTAGCCCTTTCCATGGATCAAGAGATGGGTGCCATCCGGGCGGCGGAGGCGGTGCAGTTGATGAAGCTGGGGGTGGCGGTGGTGCAGTTGGTGGAGCCCGGGGTGGAGCAAGAGCGGGCGCCATGCGGAACTGCGGTGGCTTAGGGTTTTTGCCCCGGTAGTTGGGACATGGATGCCAGCTGGATGGTTGAGGAGGTGTTTTTGGTAGAGGTGGCGGTGGTGGCATCGATGCAGGCGGGCGAGGAGAAGCAATGAAGACCTGAGGATGGGAGTACTTCCTAGTTAGGGCACAATCGGCCCATTGGAGCATCGAGCGAACCTCGACGAAGGAGGGATGCAGACGCATCATAGGGATGAAGGAGGCCTGCTTCTCGAATCGCTCGCTGAGGCCGATGAGGAGGACGTTGTGTTGGGGAACGCAGTAATTTCAAAAAAAATTCTACGCACATGCAAGATCTATCTAGGTGATGCATAGCAACGAGAGGGAAGAGTATAGTCTACGTACCCTTGTAGACTGTAAACGGAAGCGTTATGACAACGCGGTTGATGTAGTCGAACGTCTTCACGATCCGACCGATCCTAGAACCAGAGATACGGCACTCTGCGATCTGCACACGTTCAGCTCGGTGATATCCCACGAACACTAGATCCAGCTGAGTCTCGAGGGAGAGTTTCGTCGGCACGACGGCGTGATGACGGTGATGATGAAGCTACCGGCGCAGGGCTTCGCCTAAGCACTGCAACGATGTGACCGAGGTGGATTATGGTGGAGGGGGCACCGCACATGGCTAAACAATGTCAACTTGTGTGTTCTAGGGTGCCCCCTGCCCCCGTATATAAAGGAGCAAGGGGGCGGCCAGCCCTTGGGTGCCCAAGGAGGGGAGGAATCCTCCTCCTAGTAGGAGTAGGATTCATCCTTTCCTAGTCCTACTAGGAGGGGGAAGGAAGGAGTGGGAGAGGGGAAGGAAAAGGGGGGCGCCGCCCCCCTTCTATTCCAATTCGGACTCAAGGGGAAGGGGGCGGGCAGCCTGCCCTGGCCGCCCCTCTCTCTCTCCACTAAGGCCCATCTAGGCCCATTAGTTCCCCGGGGGGTTTCGGTAACCCTCCGGTACTCCGGTTTTATCCGAAACCACCCGGAACACTTCCGATGTCCGAATATAGCCGTCCAATATATCAATCTTTATGTCTCGACCATTTCGAGACTCCTCGTCATGTCCGTGATCAGATCTGGGACTCCGAACTACCTTCGGTACATCAAAACACATAAGCTCATAATACCGATCGTCATCAAACGTTAAGCGTGCGGACCCTACGGGTTCGATAACTATGTAGACATGACCGAGACTCATATCTAGTCAATAACCAATAGCAGAACCTGGATGCTCATATTGGTTCCTACATATTCTACGAAGATCTTTATCGGTCAAACCGCATAACAACATACATTATTCCCTTTGTCATCGGTATGTTACTTGTCCGAGATTCGATTGTCGGTATCTCAATACCTAGTTCAATCCCCTTACTGGCAAGTCTCTTTACTCGTTTACGTAATGCTATACTACATCCCGTAACTAACTCACTAGTTACATTGCTTGCAAGCCTTATAATGATGTGCATTACCGAGAGGGCCTGGAGATACCTCTCCGATACACAGAGTGACAAATCCTAATCTCGATCTATGCCAACTCAACAAACACCATCGGAGACACCTGTAGAGCATCTTTATAGTCACCCAGTTACATTGTGACATTTGATAGCACACTAAGTGTTCCTCCGGTATTTGGGAGTTGCATAATCTCATACTTACAGGAACATGTATAAGTTATGGAGAAAGCAATAGCAACAAACTAAACGATCATCATGCTAAGCTAATGGATGGGTCAAGTAAACCGCATCATTCTCTAATGATGTGATCTCGTTTATCAAATGACAACTCTTTGTCCATGGCTAGGAAACTTAACTATCTTTGATCTACGAGCTAGTCAACTAGAGGCATACTAGTGACACTCTGTTTGTCTATGTATTCACACATGTACTAAGTTTCCTGTCAATACAATTCTAGCATGAATAATAAGCATTTATCATGATATAAGGAAATATAAATAACAACTTTATTATTGCCTCTAGGGCATATTTCCTTCAGTCTCCCACTTGCACTAGAGTCAATAATCTAGATTAGATTGTAATGATTCTAACACCCATCGAGTCTTGGTGCTGATCATGTTTTGCTCGTGAGAGAGGCTTAGTCAACGGGTCTGCAACATTCAGATCCGTATGTATCTTGCAAATCTCTATGTCTCCCTCCTTGACTTGATCGCGGATGGAATTAAAGCATCTCTTGATGTGCTTGGTTCTCTTGTGAAATCTGGATTCCTTTAAATTTTTTTTGAATTTTTTTCCGATTTTCAAATTTCTGAATTATTTTAACCTCTACTCTCTAATCACCCCTCATCACTGCTCAATTTAATCTCTAATCACCCCTCATCATTCCAAATCATCTAACTTCCCGGACGGTCACCCATCCTCCCACTCCCCCAGCCTGAGCACGCTTAACTTCCGGGTTCTATTCTCCCTCGTTTCCAAGTCTGCACTTGTTGTTTTGCTGACAATAGTAAGATGTCAATCCTATTAACCCACAGGAGTTTAGCTTGAGCATCAAGTCACACATTTCACTGTTTGAGTTTAAAACTATTGTTCTAAAAAGACAATAATTATTTAGTAACACTAATATTTCTTCAATAAGTAGTTTGACCATTGTTTGACCATAGTTTGACCAGATTTGAACAAAATTCAAAAAAACTGAAATAATTATTTAGTAACACTAATATTCTTGAATAATTATTTAGTAACACTAATACTTCTTGAATAAGTAGTTTGACTATAGTTTTTGACCAGATTTAACGATTTTTTTAAAAAAAACTGAAATTTGAGCATAACTTTTTTTCCTTTTGGAATTCGAGGATTCTACAAATTTGCAATCAGGCGATAGACCGTCAAAATCGGATGCGGATTTTCGTGCTGAACATTTTGATATATTATACATTTTTTTCTGACATCGTATGCAAAAGTTATAGCCGTTTTACATTTTCCCTACACTTTTTGCAAAACATGTCCAAATTTAAGTTTTAAAATTTTCCTAACTAGTAGATGTAGTAACATAACTACATCTCGAAGGATTTTAACTTTACAAGTTTTTATCATTTTCTTTTGCTTTTTACAATACTGAAAAGGCGATACACACGGGGGGGGGGGGCGGGGGGGGGGGGGGTAGGATTTAAAAATTGCACCATTAGTACCGGTTGGTGCCACGAATCGGTACTAATGCCTCAACCCCATTAGTAACCGGTACTAATGGGCATCGCACCCTTTAGTCCCAGTTCGTGGCACCAACCGGGACTAAAGGTCCCATTTGAACCGGGAGTAATGCATGTACGGTGCCCTAGCCGCTCGAACCGGGACTAATGCTCACATTAGTCCCGGTTCGTAATGCAACCGGTACTAATGCTCTTTTCTGACCGAACCAAAGCCCCTTTTTCTACTAGTGCTTCTACAACAAAATAACTATTATGTGTTTATATTAGATAAAATATGGCTGTTGTTCCGAACAGATAAAAAATAGAATTATGTGATTGCACAATATGTTTCGACAGAACAATTAGCAATTGGGAGTTCATTATATTTACTACTTATCTGCATTATTTTTAGTGTCCACATTTTTTCCCATGGTAATGATGCAATGTCCCACCTTGCATCTGAAGCTCTATTTTTTCTTCCTTGACATTTTCTTTTCTTTGTTTCCTTCCAATTTTATTTCTTACTTCAAAAGCAGGAACCGAACATGATATGTTGAGGAAGGGATTAAGGTGATTTAAGGGATAACCAAACATCTCAATTTTTTGACTTCTGGTTGTGTATGTTTGTTGTAGGAAAAATGAGTTCGTCGAGATGAATAAATAAGCAGCCTTTCACTATAGGAGACGAGTTACCAAGAACCGATCGACTTCAACGTGAATAGCTGCAAAAGTGAAGATGTACTTCAACGTGAATAGTTGCCAAAGTCAAGATGCACAGGGTGATGATGACTTACTACGATGTTTCTTTTGTGTCTTGTTTTAGTTATTGTATGTGTAATACTGTGTCATGTAACATTTATCTGTACTTGTCAACTTTGAGAATGTATAAAATATCATTATTATTTCGCTTCCATTTCTAATTTTGCTAAAATTAAACAAATTGACGCCATCTACAATCTATCGTGACGGAAATGCACTAACAATCTATCGTGGAGGAGCAGGAGTGCACCTGTGAGCTCGCCGAGTTGCCCGACGCCACCCACTGTAACGCTGAATGTGTAGAGCCTGAGGCCAATGCAGTTGCGGAAGCTCCTATCTTGCCCAACTGCATCCTTGCCACACACCATTTTGTCGTCGTATTTGAGGCCACCACGGGCTGTGAGGCCGGCATATCGCAATCGATCAAAGGGTGGACGTGGTTGTCGGCAACATGGGCGTCACCCTTGTGTTCTTAGCCAACGTCGAAGTAGAAGACGACACCTAGCTAGCTATATATAGTTAGATATTTTAGTTTTATACTTTCATATTTTACGTATGTAAATGTAATCTAGACATTTCATTGTGCGAATTAAGTAACTCCGATGTTGAAATACTACATGTTTGAATTAATCGGGTGAACAAGTTCACATACAAATAATTTTGAAGAACCATCTGTGATGGTACCAATCATAGCACTCGGTTATGGGAGCCAATCGTGCACCCATATCACAGACGATGGATGGACCCGAAATGTATGCAACGTCCCTCATTATCACACTCGATTGGATTACGAGATCGTGTGCTACAAATGTGTGACGGTTTCGAAAAGGGATATAGAACTATAGAGGTACTGATCATCACTTATTTTCATAATCTATAACACACATGCAGAGTAATTAAGAGCATCTCCAGCCGCGTCCCCAACAGGCACCCCGGGCCACTTTTTCGGCGCCGGCGCCAAAAAACGCCCCCAGGACGACAAAAAGCGCCAGTTCGGTCCTTTTTTCCGTCCGGCGGCCGTAGGCCGAACTCGGCGCACTGGGGGGCGATCGGGGGCTCCGGCGCAAGGAAAAAGTGCGGCTGGCCCACACCGTCAGGTGAAAAGTCAAGATTTTCATCCCCGACTCGCCTCCCACCCCCCGCGCCCTGGCCGCCACTAGCTATATCCCAGCGCCACCCGTCGCCCTTCACCGCTAGATAGCCATTCCCTGCCGGAAAAATAGCAGAGGTTCGCCACGGCAGCCCCTCCAACAGCAGCTGGGCGTTTTCGGCCGCCGTTTCCGGCCGCGGAGGGGCAGTTTAGCGGTGGGTGCACGCCCACCAGGTGCAAGGTGTTCGGCGATTTGCCTGCCTCAGCGATGGACTCGGATGACGAGGAAGCGCTCGCCGCACTGCTGGAGGAGGAAGCCGAGGCCGACGTATAGGAAGAAGAGTATCTCATGGTGCTCGCCGCCCTCGCCCAACTACTGGCGAGTAATAAAAAGCCGCGGCGAGGTGGCTCGATGCCGGGGCGGGTGAAAGCAAAGAACCGGCATCGTCTCGAAGGCTAGTGCATGCTCTACTCCGACTACTTCACCAATGCTCCACTTCACGGCGACAAAACATTTTGGCGCCGTTTTCGGATGAGTCGAAAGCTCTTCCTCAGGACTATGAATTCCATCCAGGAGTTCGACAACTACTTCAAGTGCAAGATGGATTGCAGCGGAAAACTTGGATTCACCTCAATCCAAAAGTGCACGACAGCGATGAGGATGCTTGCATACGGAGCTCCCGGTGATTCACTCGACAACTATGGGCGCATGGCCGAGTCCACCAGCATAGAGTGTTTCTAAAAGTTCTGTCGGGCAGTGGTGGCAGTGTTTGGATCGCAATACTTGAGAACACCCAATGCGGAAGACACTGCTCAGATCCTAGCACAGAATGCAGCAAGAGGATTTCCTGGAATGCTTGGAAGTATCGACTGCATGCATTGAAAATGGAAGAATTACCCATTTGCTTGGTAGGGGATGTACAAAGGCGCCAAAGGCAGTTGCAGTGTGGTACTTGAGACGGTAGCCACACAGGACCTCTGGATTTGGCACTCCTTCTTTGGTATGTCATGAACTCACAATGACATCAACGTGCTGCAATGCTCTTCTGTCTTTGCCAAGCTTGTTGAAGGCCATTCTCCTCCGGTGAACTTCGAGATCAATGGGCGGCACTACAACAAGGGGTGCTATCTAGCTGATGGCATCTATCCGAGATGGTCGACATTTGTGAAGACGATCTCAAACCCTGTGCCAGGAGGCAAGAACGCCTGGTTTGTGAAGATTCAGGAGGCTTGCAGGAAGCATGTCGAGCGGGCATTTGGTGTGCTCCAATCTCGATTTGCTGTTGTCCGGTACCCCGCTCAGACCTGGCAGAAAGATCAAATGTGGGAGATCATGACTTGCTTTGTCATCTTGCACAACATGCTTATCGAGAGCGAGCAAGAAGATCCAGTGTTTGACACTGAATCATACTACATGCAGGGTCCTCTAGCCGAAGTTGATCACCAGCTACCGACAACCTGGACTGTCTACCTCAGTATGTGTCAGGAGATCCGAGACCCACAGGTGCATCATCAACTGCAGCATGATCTGGTGGAGCACCTATGAAGGCTCAAAGGCGACGTCGGGCGCGACGTGTGATGAAATATGAGTTTTTATTTGTTGAGCTATATAATTTGCATTGAACTATTTGTTGTTGTACTATTTGTTGAAGTATTTGATTTTTCTGTAATGAAATATGTGATAAAAAAATATTTATGTTAATAATTGAACGCCGAGCCAGGGCGAACCACACCGAATATGGGCCTATTCTCGCCCACATGGGCCCTTTATTCGCCGAAAGGGGACTGAAAAGTGGGTCAATATCGACACCTGGGGGCGAACTAGGGGCGACGACTGGGCGCAAAACCGTCCCCAGCATCGAATGTATCGCCGGCTCGCCCCCAGACGCGATTTCT
Organism: Triticum urartu; assembly: GCF_003073215.2. Lineage (NCBI taxonomy): Eukaryota > Viridiplantae > Streptophyta > Magnoliopsida > Poales > Poaceae > Triticum > Triticum urartu. The sequence goes on along the minus strand of NC_053023.1, from coordinate 424,335,632 downwards.
ATGCGTTCTGGAGGGCCAACGGCTGGAGATGCTCTAAAGTTGCATATATTAGGACATAATATATATCTCAGCAATCCATCATAGGTGTAAATTTGTACGTTCAAAAGCTCAATACTAGATCACAACCAAAAACATAACAATCCATCCTGCAGTCTACAATTACATCACAGCCAAAAGCACTAAATATAGCATTGGGTTTTGGTGAATGTACTCCACCCAACAAGAGTACTAATTCAGCAGATATATATTAGGATGTCAAAAATATTAGCAAAATTCTAGCAATAGATCCTTTTAGCTCGACAAACATACCTCTTGAAACTGATGCAAAATCCTTATACCAATGGTGACCTGAAAATAATAATAAGTAAGTCAATTATCTTACAAGAATTGATGTTCTAGAAATGTATTTTGCAAGCAAGAGCAGTTTTGAATTACAATCCAACAAATATTTCATGTGAAAAATGTATGGACACGGCCACTACATGCACATGACAAACATGTTACAAGAACAACAATTAACTCTCCACATGCCCCATGATAGCATGCACAAACCCAATCAGACTAGTCACCAGACCTTCGTCTTGCACAACTACACAAGAGAGCAAGCAACACACACACGCGAGGAAGCCAATTTGTTTCCCAGGCTACACAACACTCCCGAGTCCTAAAATGTCTGTAAATCCCGAAGGGGGGGGGGGGCGTTTGGAGTTGCCGCCCAACCTGGAGGCCATGCTCGCTGAGTTGGTTGTCATGACATTTCTTCAGGCATGTGAGTTCACGGACATCAACTTCTCATGCTTATGCAGATCCTAGTGGCGACGCTCTAGTGCAAACGGATGCTGGAGCTCGCGGCGTGGCTTTGAGGGGACTGGTCCTTTCGACAGAGGCAACGGTGCAGGATTTCGGGGCGGCGGCCCCAGAGACGTGGTGGGCGGATCCACGTGGTGGCGGCCCCGAACATAGTTACTAAAATAGATGGTCTGCGAACCCAAACTACCGCTAGAAACAATTACTGACATAGTGTGGCTTCATTAGATATCCAATAAATGTCATGTTAATCCTAATCAGTTGTCAAGATACTTCTCTAACACCACCTAGAATAATTTCATTTCAATAGCAACCAAACTCATAAAATGTGAACTTTAGAACTTACGTATATTACTCTAGCAATACCAACCTGAGATGACAATATTGCTAACTGTATTAACGGAACACTGGGTGGCAATTAATTACACTATTAATTTAATAAATTGCATGATATAATGATTACAGCAATGCATCAAAATATGTTGTCTCAGAGATCGACATGCATAATATCTAGGTATATGTTATTGGTTTTGACTTAGAAATTCTAGATGTGGTACAACACAACATGTTGCATATGTCATATGGAAAACTATCTTTGATAGATCAAGGGTGATTGCTTCAATAGCATAAGCGATATAGAACTATTGAGCTATAATCATCATTTATGCCCATAGTGTACAATGAGCTTCACGGCCAATAACAACGAGGAACCCTTATCCGAGTGACCACAATATTTATCTGTTCCTTGAGTCGATTAGATCTTTTTTCTCTATGATATATATCGTAGATGTGATTTTCTAATCCATCTTTTGCTTACATATAATGCAACCGACGAAACCCGACCAACAGAGAAATGACTATTCTGTTACGGGAAGGATAGCTCATTTGTCAGTATATTTTATGACTGCTTCCTATGCTTTTCTAATAAAAGGAATAACTCATCCATGTACACATATCACCACATGCATAATAATACTGAGCATACTTTTGTATGTACATCTACATTTTTCATGAGTTGGGTATTTACTAACACATCTCAAAAGTTACCTTCCTACCAAACACATTCCCATGCGTGCATAAATTGAGCAATCAAATTCAATCCATGGTGGATATATTTTCACCCGCACACCTCTATACACTCCGCCAACAAGTGTGCGGCAATATTACTTTTTTCCTCAAAATATGTAAGTTTTCAAGATTGCGTACATCATAAAAGGCTTTTAAGATTCGAAGAAAAGTTAATACTGATGTTATATCTCCTTATTAATATCAAACAGTATATGTTATAAAATATAAAGGTTTTCCCAAAATTTTTTGGCAAAGGTAATACTCAGAATCACGTTTATATGTTATATCTCTTTATTAATATCGATCTACTGCTGGCTCTGATCTTGGAGAGTGGAGGAGTCGAGCAAGGCTAAGGATGCAAGGTGCTAAAGAAAAAACTATGAACTCTGTAGTTATGTTGGTCATTTGGTCGATTTGGAGGGAACGGAACAGTAGAGTTTATGATAAAAAACACACACACTCCGATTCAGCGGCTTCTTGACAAGATCAAAACGAAGGCTGTTGTTACCGCTCTTCCTCTCTCTCACTCAAGACTAAAGGTAAAAAAAGGAATAGGATACACTGAAGTTTTCATCCGGCCATGGGGTCATGTCGTTCCTCCACAAGATCCAACCTCCACGCCTCGCGTTGTGCTGCATGCACGTCCTGCATGCCCGGCCTCACGCGCCCATGACGCGCACACCGCGGCCGCTGCCAATGCATCGCTAACCACCTATCTAGCTAGCTTGACGCGGCTGACCACCATGCACACACACACACGCACGTCACAGACGCACACATGCCATGCTTCTGCGTCCCGCACGTCCCGCCCGTCTCGCGCTCCACCGACGCGCCCGACGAAACCGACGAGCCTGACTGCATCAGTGCGTCCCGCACGTTCCGCGCGCATCCGCCGCGCCCGACGAGCCCGATCACACACATGCCGTGGCTTATTCCAACATACACCCCCTAAGCCACGGCCTAAAGGAGTCCGTCATCGTTGACGTTGGCGTCGGCCAAGAGAGCCTGCTCCGCCGCCGGTCCTTTCCGCAGCTGCAAGCACTCACGCTGGAAGTGCACGTGGTCCCACTAGTAGAAAAGGGGGCTTTGGTCCAGGCCGGGTAAGCCCATTAGTCCCGGTTCAGTCCAGAACCGGGACCAATGGGTGCATTTATCCCGGTTCATGTGGCTAAGGCATTAGTCCCGGTTCACCTGGGCCCTTTAGTCCCGGTTCGTGCCACGAACCGGGACTAAAGGGTGCGATGCCTATTAGTCCCGGTTGGTGCCACTAACCGAGACAAATGGGCTTTCAGGCATTAGTACCGGTTCATGGCATGAACCGGTACTAAAGGTCCCATTTTCAAACTCCCCCCCCCCCCTCCCCGTGGACCGCCTTTTCAGTTTTAGAAAAAACAAAACAAAATGATGGAAATGTCAAAAAAATAAAATAAAATAAGTTTCCCATGTGATATGTGGTCTAGTTGTTGGGAAAATTTACAAATATGAATTTCGACTTTATTTACAAAATCTCTCTGGAATTTGTAAAATGGGCATAACTTTTGCATATGAACTCGGATTAAAACGTTTTTTATATGAAAAATCATCTACTCAAAAAGTTACATCCGATGGAGACCGCCTACGGCCTGTTTGCAAATTTGTAGAATCCTCAAATTCCAAAAGGAAAAAAAGTTATGCTCAAATTTCAGTTTTTTAAATTTTCATTAAATCTGGTCAAACTATGGTCAAACTACTTATTCAAGAAGTATTAGTGTTACTAAATAATTATTCAAGAATATTAGTGTTATTAAATAGTTATTTCAGCTTTTTGAATTTTGGTCAAATCTGGTCAAACTATGGTCAAACTGTGGTCAAACTACTTATTCAAGAAATATTAGTGTTACTAAAAAATTATTGTTTTTTAGAACAATAGTTTCAAACTCAAACAGTGAAATATGACTTCATGCTCAAGCTAAACTCCTGAGGGTTAATAGGATTGACATCTTACTATTGTCAGGAAAACAACGAGTGCAGACTTGGAAACGAGGGAGAATAGAACCCGGAAGTTAAGCGTGCTCAGGCTGGGGGGGTGGGAGGATGGGTGACCGTCCGGGAAGTTAGATGATTTGGAATGATGAGGGGTGATTAGAGATTAAATTGAGCAGTGATGAGGGGTGATTAGAGATTAGAGGTTAAAATAATTCAGAAATATAAAAATCGAAAAAAAAATTCAAAAAAAATTCAAAAAAAAATCAGAAAATTTCCTTTAGTACCGGTTGGTGTTACCAACTGGGACTAAAGGTGGACCGGCCACGTGGAGGGCCTTTAGTCCCGGTTCTGGATTGAACCGGGACTAAAGGGTCAGGGCATTAGTACCGACCCTTTAGTCCCGGTTCAATAACCGGGACTAAAGGCCCTTACGAACCGGGACTATAGGCCCTTTTTCTACCAGTGTCCCCGCACTTGTAGCAGCGCCTGCGCCTGTTGCCGCCGCCGTGTGGGACGAGCGCCATGGTCGCCGGTGATTGCCCGAACCAAAGCTCTGATACCAATTGTTGTTGCCACTCTCCCTCTCTCACTTACGACTAGAGATAGAAGAAGGAATAGGGTACACTGGAGTTTTCACCCGGCCGAACACAGCCTCGTTTTTACTTTCCAGAGCACCAAAACTCTACACGGGATACATGGCCAAGTTATAGTCTAGCTAGCTCACACAACACACTCAGCAAACTACCCGCGCGCACGCGCTCACCCAATCCCCCCGGCCGCTCTTGCATGGGGTCATGCCGTTCCTCCATGAGATCCAACCTCCACGCCTCGCGTTGTGCTGCATGCACGTCCTGCATGCCCGGCCTCATGCGCCCATGACACGCATACCGCGGCCGCTCCCAATGCATCGCTAACCATCTATCTAGCTAGCTTGATGTGGCTGACCACCATGCACACACGCGCGCACGTCGCACACGCACACATGCCACGCTTCTGCGTCCCGCACGTCTCGCCCGTCCGGTGCGCCACCGACGCGCCCGACGAACCCGACGAGCCCGACTGCATCAGTGCGTTCCGCACGTCCCGCGCACATCCGTCGCGTCCGACGAGCCCGATCACATACATGCCATGGCTTATTCCAACAGAGGCTAAAATATCAGACACTGCAAGCAAAAATTGGATGGCTGTGCCTGATATAACGGAGTTTGATTAGTTTGTTTTTGTTCCTAGAGTTTCCTCTCCTTTTCTCTCTGCTTTTTTTGGCTTGTGCTGTATTTGTACATGTGCCGGATTTTGCCGGTTGTACTCCTCTTTATATCTATAAATTTACGTGCAGTTCTCATGCATGGTTTTGAAAAAATGATCTATCATTTTGTTATCAATTAATAACCACACACAACAAATGCAATTCTCATAATATAAAAAGCTCTAGTTGTATGAGTTGCCCGTTAACTTCGTAAAGGTATGCATGACAAATCGTGTTTAAAGAAATGCTTACTGAAGTGAGTAATTTTGCTTAAAAAAGGTTTTTACTGAGTATCACTCACGTGTGGTGAGGGCTGTTTTTTCCTGCACACACAAGTTACCTAATCTCCTTGAGTTTCGGCCATTTATATAGATCGTAGATGTGATTTCCTAATCCATCTCTTGCTTACATACTATAAGGGAACCGACGAAACCCGGCTAACAGAGAAATGACTATCTTGTTTCAGGAACGTACGGTGTTCTGTCGGTCTATTTTATGACTTCCTGTGCTTTTCTAATACGAGAAATAACTCATCCAGGTACACATACCACCACACACATAAACATAATAAGACTGACCAGACTTTTGTATGGACATCTACATTTCTCATGAGTTGGGTATATATTAACACATCACAAAAATTACCTTCCTACCAAACACATTCCCTTGTCTGCATAAATTGAGAATTCAGATTCAATCCATGGTGGATGTATTCACATCAGCACACCTCCATACACTCCACCAACTAGTGTCAAACAATTTTTTTTTTCAAAATATATTAGCTCCCAAGATTGCATACATCAGGCAAGGCTTCTATGCTACGTACCAAGAGAACATAATCCCACCGTCAAAACAGAAAATAATACCACTACAGAACATGTGATAATATGGAAACCATCAAATGAATTAGCATAATATGTCTAACAAAATCATTTTAACAAAATCATTTTAATGGCGTCGTCCTCTTGAGGGCGACTCGAGGGCGACCAACCTCCCCGTCCGCCTCCTCCTCTTCTCGATTCCTCTCCTCGCCGCCGCCAGAGATGGGCGCCAGGTCCCCCGCCCGGCCGCCGATGAAGGCGATCACCGGCGACCATGGCGCTCGTCCCTCATGGCGGAGGCGCGGGCGGATCAGCGTCGATGGCGATGCCGATGCTCACGGTGGACAACTACACCGTCTGGGCGATCAAGGCGCAGGCCATCCTCGACGTGCACACCGTGTGGGAGCGGTGGCGCCGGGCGATGCGGCGGTGAACGCGCGGAAGGACAAGACGGCGCGCGTGTTGCTGCTCGGAGCGCTACCGGAGGACGTGTTGCTGCAGGTGTCGACGAAGCTCACCGCCAGGGAGGTATGGGACTCCTTGAAGGTGAGGTTCGTCGGCGCCGATCGGGTCCGCGCGGCGAGGCTGGCGACGCTGTGCGGGGAATTCGACCGCCTGAAGATGGCAGACGGCGAGGAGCTCGACGTGTACGGCAGGAGGCTCGCGGCGATGGCGGCGAGGTATGCCAACCTTGGGGAGACGCTGGGCGACGCGACGCTCGTCAAGAAGTTGTTGGATACGGTGCCGGGTCGCCTCTTCTCCGTCATCGCCGACATCGAGCAGTTCCACGACGTGACGACGATGGCGTTCGACGAGGCGCTTGGGCGGCTGCACGCGTTTGACGAGTGGGTTCGGCGCCGTGGACAAGACGGCGGCGAGCGCGGGGGTGAGCAGCTCCTCATGACGGCGGCGCAGTGGGCAGCGCGGGAGCATCGACATGTCGGTGCTCGGGACGACGGCGACAACAAAAGCGTGGCACCGAGCAGCGGCGGGAACCGGCGCGGGCGCTGCTACAAGTGCGGTGAGCGCGGCCACTTCAAGAGGGACTGCCCCAAACTGCGGAGGAAGCCGACGGCGGAGCGCGGTTGCTGGCGGATATCGTCGGAGTCGAAGACGGCGGACTCCTCTAGGCCACGGCTTAGGGGGTGAATGTTAGGAATAAAGCCGTGGCCGTCACGGTGGTGATCACGTCGGGTGCGTGTGCGTGCGCGCACCGGACATGCCGGGACCGTGACGGGGTCGCGCGCACCGGACATGCCGGGACCGTGACGAGGTCGCGTGTGTAGTGTGTCTGGCTATAGTCCGGCCATAGTCCGACGTGTGTGTTTGGCTAGGTGGTTAGCTAAAGTGTGGCCGTGCATGTAGTTGGCTAGCGAGTTGGTTAGTTGGCGATGGAGCCAGAGGAATGACCGTGTCCAGGGCTGTTTGGTGGCCGCGTCGTCTGCGTACGGGCGCGACGGAAACGTGAGCCAGGTACGGCGTGGGACGCGGGGCGTGGGTGAGTATGTGCGTACGGGCGCGCGTATATAGCCTGGCTGGCCTCTGTGTATCGTTGGGTCGTTGTGGTTTGAGTTCGTGCTCAGGAAATACATAACGAGGCCGTTCGTGCGGCTGCGGGTGTTCGAGCGCCCGGTAAAACTACCTGTGCCTTCTATTTCCTCCTTCTTCCATCTTCTTCTTCGCTGGTTTGATCCAGAGAGAGAGATAGGCAGCAGCTAGGGCAGTCTAGAGCACGGGTAGACACCAACACTAGCGAGCAGATACAATGCTGTGACGTCTACTTCGTCCGGTTCCAAACTTCCATCACTGCTTTCATCTTCCGAACTAGTTTCAACTTGGAGATGGCCGTCGTCATCCACTGGAGAAGGAGGTGGCGCTGTAAACCAATGTTTTAAATAGCGGGCTATGGCACATAGCGGTGACTCTTAAAAACAGCTATAGCTGAGATATATCAGGCTATAGCGGCAAATTATATATGAAATTATTTAACGGCAATATACTCAAACAGCTATAGCTTCGGGACTATAGCCCGCTATTTAAAAGTGTGCTGTAAACAGGTGCCTGTTGCCAAGTGAGGACGAAGAATTCTGCGCTGACTCACCTGCAGAGCTTCGTCCGCGCTCGCGACCGCGTCCGCGTCCACCACCACGACCACGACGAGGACCGCTGCTGCCTCCTGTGGCCACTTTCGTCTTGTGGCTAATCCTCAAGATCTTGGCCGGTGGGGCTGCGAAGACAGTTTCACCATCTCTAACATGGATTACTTCCACCAAATCGGATTTCCTCTTGTTGATTGGAACCTCCGCCTCCACGCATCCATCCGATGACGGCTGCAGCGGGAGTCCACCAAATCGGATTTCCTCTTGTTGATCGGAACCACCACCTCCACGCATCCATCCGATGACGGCTGCAGCAGGAGAATTTTGGCGTGTTCCGTGATTGTCCAGCGTGCAGAGCCCTCTGCATCGTCGACGTCCTTCGGCCTCGCGCGGCCAAGCGAGGTACGCTCGGGCTCGACCTGGTCGGCAGCGGCCTTCTCCTCGCGCGCGGCCGCGTCGAAGCCGGCCTCGCAGCGCCCGATACGGGGAACGGGAGCGCGCACGAGATCCGCGGCGTCGCCGTTTCCCAGCTGGGCGCCGCGGCGGGCGTCGCCGTTTCCCAGCTGGGCGCCGCGGCGGGCGTCACCGGCGTTGGAGGGCATATTTTCCGCGGCGTAGTGTGTTGGCAGGGCGTCCGTCGGCTGCAGTACTGCAGTGTGGCAAAGCTTAGAGAGACAAGAGTGCGGATTTTGTGTACCTGCGCGTGTTCAGGCGACCGCGATTGGTTCTGGCCATCAGGCTACTCGTAATGGGAGCAACTTAGCGACTAACATAACACACTTTAAGAAATTTTTGATTATGTGGCAAGTAGTTAATGAAAAGTAGTAACATAATATATTACTGTAACATAGCGCTTTCTAATACAAGATGCGTTTATAAGCTAATAAATGAAGCCATCTATGATACTACTACTATATTACTTTACACTATAAAGATAGTAACTTAAACTAGTCTCATATGTATGACATTAGTATAAGTTACTTTACACTATGACCAGCCTCAGGAGACAATCCACGTGGGTTCCACGAGCGAACTACTCCCTCCGTTCCAAAATAGATGACTTAACTTTGTACTAACTTTAGTACAAAATTAGTACAAAGTTGAGTCATCTATTTTGGAACTGAGAGAGTAATTGCTAGCCAATCAGAAACACCTGGCATATTTTCCGAGAGCAAATTTTTTTTTTTGTGAAAATTTCCGAGAGCCTCTGGCAATCGACCAGCACAAGGGCAAGCCCCGGCTGCGCCCCACCCCAAGCGCCGGCTACAAAGTACGGAACTCCCCCAATGTGAGGCTCAGAGCATCTCCAACCGCATCATCAAGGGCTCTTTTTTAACACCAGTGTCCAAAAACTAGCCCAGTCGTACTCTAGGAGCCCATTTTTCGTCGGTTTGGCTTGAAACTGGCGCCTGCGGACTCAGGCCAAACCCGACGCGCTGGGGGCACCCGGGGATGCCGGGGCAATCGGTTTTGGCGCAAACGAACGGCGGGCCCGCCGAGTCAGCGACCCACGCCTCGTCGTCTTCACAATGCCTCGTTTTCCGCGGGAAATCAATGCCAAGGCTGCCCCGGTCAGCCTTCCATTGATTCCTCACGGGTGACGCGGTGCGGCGACACGCCCCCTCCCGCTACGCGTACACACAACACCCCCCCCCCCCCCCCCCCCGACATGGGCTGCCCCATTTCGACCAGCACATGGGCCAGCCCAGGCGGTGCGCCACCCCAAGCCGATGCAGGCTACAACAAGTACGGACCCATCGGACGCTGGTTCCGAGCAATGAACCGGCCCACTTTGAGTGTATTTCACAGTAGCAGCCAACCGGTTTGGGAACCTTCTAGAAGGTTCCTGAACCAGTTTAATCTCTTTCTATTGTTATATTTAATTTTTGCTCCTTTTCAGTTTTATTTTTATTTTTCTTTGTTCTACAGTGTTTGATTCGACGGAGCTACCAGGCTGCTACAATGCATAGTCGTTGCATTGGTTCGTTCCCCACAGTATGTGGTCGCTACAGTACACACTAAATGGGTCTACATAGTTATGGTTGCCTTGTGCGTCAGGGTTCTATTAGACACAAGATGCGTTATATCGAAGATCCTAAATACTTCGGAGGGAGCCAAAGAACGGACTATCCAGAAGGAGCATGACTGAAACGCCATTGACTCTTCTCACTTCCACCTTAGATCTCATATTCCTCCCCCTTGTTTTCCCACTTTAGCATACTGGTTCTTATAATCATACTACACTTATCGTGTAACTGGTGCATTTGAGTGAGTAAGAGATATCCTAACATCTAGCATCAGAGCCTTCTCACCACCATCCCCAAATTTGACCAAAATTCTGCCCAATTTTTCCCCACACTTCCTTCGATCTCCACCACCATCGATCCTGCCTTGAAAATCTACCTATACAAGTTCCATGTAGAGACTAAGGCACGGACCAGCGACATCCTCATGCTGCTCCAAGACCGGGAGATCTTCCACTCCAAGTTCAACACGGCGGTTCCTTCTCCACAGTTAGCGAGCTCCACGATCGCGACCTCCGATGGAGGCTTCACGATCAACACCGATGTCGTGTCGGTCATCCCCAATATCTCCCGCTCCACCACCAAGGTCGAGGAGGTCCTCGAGGTCATCCATGACGTATCCTTTGGCCACCTCACGGTGGCGCTCTTCACGTGTTCAATCTATGGTTTGAACCAAGTCGTCAACACTGCCATTGTCAACGAAGTTCATGACGCGACCAACACCATCTACCACAAGCCCGCGGTCGACCACAATGACAAGGAGGTCGAGCAGTTTGCCTCGGTGTGGGCAATGTTCTCCACCGGCAGCGACACATCCTCTATCACTAAGGAGGTCGTTCCTCCCAAGACGATCACGGTCGATATCGATCCCAAGTATGACTTGTAGGAATCTGAGGCACACGCACCAGTGGAGGCGACCGTTGATGCCCTTTCTCAATGTTTTTTTTCTGGTGACCAACAAGGCGTAAGACGTCATCGACCCCATCGATTGTGTTGCAATGGTGCTGGCCATGTATTCGACGGACCACTCTCATCGCGACACCAACCTACTGAGGTATGCGCTTCACCCAGCTACGACACCCTCGCGACTAGTGCAACGATCGAAGTCGTGGCCATTGTTTCTGCGAGATATTACAGATGAATACCGACACAACCTATGTTGTGGCCATCATTTGCCTGCTCTCATGAACTGCGTCTCAAGCACGTGGGCTTCTATCACAAGTTACTTATGTGATGACGCATTTTTGTGCTGATTTGAATTCCCTGCTAGAATCTTTGAGTTGTCAACCAAGTCTGCAGCCACATGAAGTTCACATCTCTTGGTAATTATGTTGCTATTCGGAGATAATGATTTTCTTAAAGTTTACTGTTCCGAGTCAAGTCTCATGGAGGAAACTTTTAGTTGTTTGTCGGGCACACATCGGTAGTCTTGGCGTCCACTTGATCGTGCAATATCTATGCTAACAACCAAGCAAGTTACAGACATGCAATGGTACATGTACCATCTTGCACAGAAAACCTTTCCTACACTGAAAACCATGTCTATATGATCATGTGTGAACTAAACTTCAGTTTATAATTACACTTAAGCAGATGCATTAAATAACAAACTCCTGTAGGAGATTGTATTCATAGAATATATTACATTATTGCTCCAAATATATCTATTTGAGCTCTTTTAAGATGCTCTAACTTACCTCCAAGGAGTTATGGCGAGCATTAAATATTAGTCATCCATCGATAAAGGGTGTGTTAGACAATGTAAAAAATTTAAGTATAGTTTTTCTAAATAAAGAAACCTCCAAAGGCTTACAAATCTGTTCCATGTACACCATGCATTCATTCTCTATTTTTCATATGCCATGGTTTACCAATATATAATTTTATCTTTGATAAATGTGTAAGAACATTATATTCAGTTGTAGTTGAGCACGTTTGAGAGCTTAGAACTTATTTCCACGAATTCTGTCAGCTATTTTTTTATTTCTTAAAAAATAAAATTCCATTGCAAAACATGTCATAAGATGGAAACCATGAATGAAAAATCAAAATATGTTGAACCAAATATTTGGATACAAATAACAAGCCTGGGATTAGAAACTTTTGGAAATAAATATGATTATTATTTTACTTAAGGATGAACAAAGAACAACAGTGTTTCCTGGGCCGTCATTACTGTTGGGGAACGTAGTATGCAATTTAAGAAAAATTCCTATGATCACGCCAGATCTATCTAGGAGATGCATAACAATGAGAGGGGAAGAGTGTGTCCACGTACCCTCATAGACCGAAAGCGGACGCGTTAGGATAACGCGGTTGATGTAGTCGAACGTCTTCGCGATCCGACCAATCAAGTACCAAACGTATGGCACCTCCGAGTTCAGCACACGTTCAGCTCAATGACGTCCCTCGAACTCTTGATCCAGCAAAGTGTTGAGGGAGAGTTTCGTCAGCATGACGGCGTGGTGACGGTGATGGTGATGTGACCCATGCAGGGCCATGGTGATGTGACCTAAGCACCACGTGAATATGACCGCAGGAGTAAACTATGGAGGCAGACGCCGCACACGGCTTGGAACAATTGGTGTGTATCCAAGGGGTGTCCTGCCCACGTATATAAATGAGGAGGGGAGGAGGCCGGCCAACAGGGACGCGCCAAGGAGAGGGAGTCCTACTAGGACTCCAAGTCCTAGTAGGATTCACCCCCCTCTTTTCCTTCTCATGGAGGGGGAAAGGGGGAAGGGACAGTGAAGAGGAGAAGGAAAGGGGGGCGCACCCCCTCCCCTAATCCGATTCAGACTCCCCATGGGAGGGGGCGCGGCCACCCCTTGTGAGCTGCCTCCCCTCTCCCCTATGGCCCAAGTAGGCCCAGTATTTTCCGGGGGGGGGGGGGTCCGGTAACCCCTCGGTTCTTCGAAATATACCCGAACCATTATGAAACCATTTCGGTGTCCGAATATCATCGTCCAATATATCAATCATTACCTCTCGACCATTTCGAGACTCCTCGTCATGTCCGTGTTCTCATCCGAGAATCCTAACAATCTTTGGTCACCAAAACACATAACTCATAATACAAATTGTCATCGAACGTTAAGCGTGCGGACCCTATGAGTTCAAGAACTATGTAGACATGACCGAGACACATCTCCGACCAATAACCAATAGCGGAACCTGGATGCTCATATTGGTTCCTACATATTCTACAAAGATCTTCATCGGTCAAACCGCAATGACAACATACGTCATTCTCTTTGTCATCGGTATGTTACTTGCCCGAGATTCGATCATCGGTATCCTCATACCTAGTTCAATCTCGTTACCGCCAAGTCTCTTTACTCGTTCCATAATGAATCATCCCGCAACTAACTCATTAGTCACATTGCTTGAGAGGCTTATCGTGATGTGCATTATTGAGAGGGCCCAGAGATACATCTCTGATACTTGAAGTGACAAATCCTAATCTCTATCTATGCCAACCCAACAAACACCTTCGGAGACACTTGTAGAGTATCTTTATAATCACCCAGTTACGTTGTGACGTTTGATCGCACACAAGGTGTTCCTCCGGTATTCAGGAGTTGCATAATCTCATAGTCAAAGGAATATGTATAAGTCATGAAGAAAGCAATGGCAATAAAAGTTAACGATAATTATGCTAAGCTAACAGATGGGTCTTATCCATCACATCATTCTCCTAATGATGTGATCCCGTTCATCAAATGAAAACACATGTCTATGGTTAGGAAACTTAACCATCTTTTATTAGCGAGCTAGTCAAGTAGAGGCATACTAGGGACACTCTGTTTTGCCTATGTATTCACACACGTATCAAGTTTCTGATTAATACAATTCTAGAATGAATAATAAACATTTATCATGATATAAGGAAATATAAATAACAACTTTATTATTGCCTCTAGGGAATATTTCCTTCAATTACATCTTGCTGGAGTACGGAAGCATAGGGAAGATGTATAAAGGGGGGCAAGAAGGCAATAATTCTAATACATATCCAATGGATACTAATTGTAGTAGGTTTTCCAGTAGTTCATGGAATGACCAGTTTGTTTTCGTTTTCGAAATGCATGAATAAAATGCACACATCTCAGGTTTACAATTCTAAAGAGATCTCATATCCAAACATGGTATGCAAGATCGCAGATCACTTCTAAATTTCATGGATATGCAAGACTCTAATAATTGACTCAAACGGCCAGTGTGGCGGAAACTTTATAAATGTTCTGTTCATCCTAACCAGTTGTCAAGATACTTCTCTAACACCACCTTGAATAATTTCACTTCAATAGTAACCTCATTCCTAAAAAGGTAAATTATAGAACTTAGACAGATTACTCTACAATAATAACGTGAGGCGACAATATTGCTAACTACGGCAATTAATTTCACTCATAATTTAATCAAATTACAAATCTTATGATTACAACAAAGCTTCAAAATATGTTGTCTCGGAGATCGAACATGCATAATAACTTGATATATGTAATTGATTTTGAATTAGAAATTCTCTGTGGTACAACACAACATGTTGCCTGCATATGTCACATGAAAAAGCATCTTTGACTGATCGAGGATGTAAATACTTGGCATATACACAATGTGTGATGGCTTCAATAGCATCAGGGATATAGAACTATGGAGCTAACAATCCTCATTTATGCCCATAATCTACAATGAGCAGGCCAATACCAGCAAGGAACCCTTGTCCCAATGACCACAATATTTATCTGTTCCTCGAGTCGATTAAATCTTTGTTTTCGGATATAGTTCATATATGTGATTTCCTAATCCATCTCTTGCTTGCATATAAAGGAACCGACGAAACCCCGCCAACGGAGAAATGACTCTTCTGTTTCAAGAAAAAATGATCTTCTGTCGGTATATTTTATGACCTCCTGTTCTTTTCTAATATGAGGAATAACTCATCCATGTCCACATATCAGCACACACATAATAAGATTGACATCTACATTTGTAATTATTTGGGTATATATTAACACATCCAAAAAATTGCCTTCCTACCAAATGCATTCCCATGAGTACATAAATTGAGCATTCAGATTCAATCCACAGTGGCTGTGTTCACACCTGCACACCTCCATACACTCGGCCAACAAGTGTGTGGCAATACTTTCTTTTGTTAGATTATACCAGTTTTCAAGATTGCATACATCAGGCAAGCCTTTTATGATGACAAGAGAACATAATCCCACCCTCAAAAACAAAAACAATCCCATTACCAAAGATGTGATAATATGGAAACTATCGAATAAATTAGCATAATTTGTAAAAAAATACTTTAAGAATTTAACCGGCTCAAAACATTATTACAAAGTCTCTAGGAAGTAATATAGTTGATAATTTTACTTAGGGAGCAACAAAAAAATGTGGCATACAATATTGTTTGCACAACACTGCAATTAGATATATGTTTCTACTTGGTGCATATTTGTCACACCCATGATGGGGCTATATCTCCCACGTGTCGAGGCATGACTTAGAGGCATAAGCGCATGGTGGTTTAGTCGCAAGTGGGGTAATCTTCACACAATCCCATGTACTGAATAAGAATGGGATAATGAGTTGGTTTATAATTGCCACTTAACACAAATAACAAGTTAAACATACATCATCCAGAGTACAATCAAGGTCTGACTACGGAACCAAAATAAAAGAAGACAACCCCAAATGCTAGATCCCCAATCGTCCCAACTGGGCTCCACTACTAATCATCTGGAAAAGACACAAAACAACGACTAAGATCTTCATCGAGCTCCCACTTGAGCTCGATTGCGTCACCTGCACTGGTATCATCGGCACCTACAACTGTTTGGAAGTATCCATGAGTCATGAGGACTCAGCAATCTCACACCCGCGAGATCAAGACTACTTAAGCTTATGGGTAGGATAAGGTAATGAGGTGGAGCTGCAGCAAGCACTAAGCAAATATGGTGTCTAACATACGCAAATAAGAGCGAGAAGAGAAGCAACGCAATGGTCGTGAAGCTAGAGTGATCAAGAAGTGATCCCGAAACTACTTACGCACAAGCATAACACATGAACATGTTCACTTCCCGGACTCCGCCGAAAATAGACCATCACGGTTACACACGCGGTTGATGCATTTTAATTAAGTCAAGTGTCAAGTTCTCTATAACCGAACATTAACAAATTCCCATCTGCCATATAACCGCGGGCATGTACAACTTTCGAAAGTTTATACCCTGTAGGGGTGTCCCAACTTAGCCCATCACAAGCTCTCACGGTCAACGAATGATATTCCTTCTGCCGGGAAGCCGCCCGAATGTCAACTTAGCCCATAACAAGTCTCGGAATCCTGGTTACAAGACATTTCGACAATGGTAAAACAAGACCAGCAAAGCCGCCTGAATGTGCCGACAAATCCCGATAGGAGCTGCACATATCTCGTTCTCAGGGCACACCGGATTGTCCAAACTTCCGGTAGGCCAGCCCAGAGTTGCCCCTGGTGGCCACCGGCTGTTGACAGGTTGGACCAACACTCAGAGGAGCACTGGCCCGGGGGGTTAAAATAAAGATGACCCTCGGGCTCCGGAAACCCAAGGGAAAAAGTCTTAGGTTGTCAAGCAAATGTAAAACCAAGGTTGGGCCTTGATGGAGGAGTTTTATTCAAAGCAAACTGTCAAGGGGTTCCCATCATAGCCAACCGCGTAAGGAACGCTAAATCAAGGAACATAACACTGGTATGATGGAAACAAGGGCGGCAAGAGTGGAACAAAACACCAAGCATAAGGCCGAGCCTTCCACCCTTTACCAAGTATATAAATGCATTAATTAAAATAAGAGATATTGTGATATCCCAACATAACCATGTTTCAACATGGAACAAACTTCAGCTTTACCTGCAACTAACAACGCTATAAGAGGGGATGAGCAAAGCGGTAACTTACCCAAGCAACGGTTTGCTAGGATAGGTGGGTTAGAGGCTTGACATGGCAATATAGGAGGCATGATATAACAAGTGGTAGGTAGTGCGACATAGCGATAGAACGAACAAGTAGCAAGCAAAGATAGAAGTGATTTCGAGGGTATGGTCATCTTCCCTGAGATCCCGCAAGGAAGTAGAACGAGTCCAAGAAGTCGACAAACAAACGTAGTCGAATGAATCCTCACAACTCCAGAACGAAACCGAAGCTAACGAGAGAAGCAACCCGGAAAGAAGCAAGTAACATAGTAAACAACCATCACATAAAAATGGCATGATGCACAATCAAGTATGATGCATGTCCGGTTTAAAGAGGCATGGCATGGCAAAGTGCACAAACAATACTACAAATTAAGTGGAGCTCAATATGCAACGAATTGCATATTGACGAAACACCACATTCCATTATTTAGTTCTCTCTCGTTTATGTACCAAAAAATATTAAATGTTATTAAACATGGCAAGGGGTGAAGCATAATAAAACTATCAATCTAGGCAAGTTTAAATGAGGCCGGAACAACAAGCAACAAGTCCGGAAAAATCCTCATGTGCATATCTTAAAGTTGGTACTGTTCTGCCCTAAACACAATTTTAGAGTTGTTAAACATGCAAAGTAATGTCACCATGTTAAACTAGGCATTTTTCTACCCCATTTACATATAAAGTTTATTAAATTTGGAGCTACGGTTATTAAGTTATGAAATAAAACATTTTAACATGGCACATGAGCAAAATTTAGTCAAACAACATTTTTAACATGGATGAAAGTTGGAAATTATGAAAATAGATGTAATTCTAAGCATTTTACATATAAAAAACATTTTAATATGATGCACGGTTGGTGAGTTATTAAATTCGTGATGTTTGAGGGCTTTTCTGCAAAACTGCAGTGCGCTGGTTAATTAGCAAAACGTTCTGCGGAAAAAAAACATGTCTCGGTCCGAATCTAAAACAGGGGCCGAACTGGGCTACACAGTGCACTGGGCGTAGGGGATGTCTCACCATGGGCCATCTGGCCGGCTCGGAGCTGGGCTTGGAGACTGCTGGGCAGGGACGAGGCCCACGTGCGTGCTGCTACGTCCTGAGCTTGCATTGGTTTTCCCCGAAGAGGAAGTGATGATGCAGCAGAGTAGCGTAAGTATTTCCCTCAGTTTTTGAGAACCAAGGTATCAATCCAGTAGGAGCCCACACTCAAGTCCCTCGTACCTGCACAAAGCGATAGCTACTCGCAACCAACGCGATTAGGGGTTGTCAAGCCCTTCACGGTCACTTACGAGAGTGAGATCTGATAGATAGAATATTTTTGGTATTTTTGATATAAAGATGCAAAGTAAAAAGTAAAAGCAAAGTAAATAGCAAAGCAATATAAAAGTGATGGAGATTGATATGATGAGAATAGACCCGGGGGCCATAGGTTTCACTAGTGGCTTCTCTCAAGAGCATAAGTATTCTACGGCGGGTGAAAAAATTACTGTTGAGCAATTGATAGAATTGTGCATAATTATGAGAATATCTAGGCATGATCATGTATATAGGCATCACGTCCGTGATAAGTAGATCGAAACAATTCCGCATCTACTACTATTACTCAACTCATCGACCGCTATCCAGCATGCATCTAGAGTATTAAGTTAAAAACAGGGTAACGCCTTAAGCAAGATGACATGATGTAGAGAGATAAATTCATGCAATATGAAATAAACCCCATCTTGTTATCCTCGATGGCAACGATACAATACGTGCCTTGCTGCCCCTTCTGTCACTGGGTAAGGACACCACAAGATCGAACCCAAAGCTAAGCACTTCTCCCATGGCAAGAACTACCAATCTAGTTGGCCAAACCAAACGGATAATTCAAAGAGACTTGCAAAGATAACCAATCATGCATAAAAGAATTCAGATCATAGATAGACTTGATCATAAACCCACAATTCATCGGTCTCAACAAACACACTGCAAAAAGAAGATTACATCGAATAGATCTCCACGAGAGAGGGGGAGAACTTTGTATTGAGATTCAAAGAGAGAGAAGAAGCCATCTAGCTACTAACTATGGACTCGAAGATCTGAGATAAACTACTCACACTTCATCGGAGGGGCTAGGATGATGTAGAAGCCCTCCGTGATGACGGCTCTCTTCCGGCGGAGCTCCGGAACAGGCCCCAAGATGGGATCTCATGGATACAGAAAGTTGCGGCGATGGAATTAGGGTTTTGGCTCCTGTTCTGATCATTTGGGGTACGTGTGTATATATAGGAGGAAGGAGTACGTCGGTGGAGCACCGAGGGGCCCACGAGGCAGGGGGGCGCGCGCTAGGGGGGGCGCCCCCCACCCTCGTGACCACCTCTTTGATCCATTGCAGTAGGTTCCAAGTCTCCTGGATCATGTTCGGCAAGAAAATCACGTTTCCGGAGATTTTATTCCGTTTGGACTCCGTTTGATATTCTATTTATCTGAAACACTGAAATAGGCAAAAACAACAATTCTGGGCTAGGCCTCCGGTTAATAGGTTAGTCCCAAAAATAATATAAAAGTGGAAAATAAAGCCCAATATAGTCCAAAACAGTAGATAATATAGCATGGAGCAATCAAAAATTATAGATACGTTGGAGACGTATCAGGCATCCCCAAGCTTAATTCTTGCTCGTCCTCGAGTAGGTAAATGATAAAAAGAGAATTTTTGATGCGGAGTGCTACTTGGCATAATTTCAATGTAAATCTTCTTAATTGTGGTATGAATATTCAGATTAGAAAGATTCAAGACAAAAGTTTATATTGACATAGAAAATAATAATACTTCAAGCATACTAACAAAGCAATTATGTCTTCTCAAAATAACATGGCCAAAGAAAGTTATCCCTACAAAATCATATAGTCTGGCTATGCTCCATTTTCCCCACACAAAGTATTTAAATCATGCACAACCCCGATGACAAGCCAAGCAATTGTTCCATACTCTAACTTTTTCAAAACTTTTTCAATCTTCACGCAATACATGAGCGTGAGCCATGGATATATCACTGTAGGTGGAATAGAATGGTGGTTGTGGAGAAGACAAAAAGGAGAAGATAGTCTCACATCAACTAGGCGTATCAATGGGCTATGGAGATGCCCATCAATAGATATCAATGTGAGTGAGTAGGGATTGCCATGCAACGGATGCACTAGAGCTATAAATGTATGAAAGCTCAACAAAAGAAACTAGTGGGTGTGCATCCAACTTGCTTGCTCACGAAGACCTAGGGCAATTTGAGGAAGCCCATCATTGGAATATACAAGCCAAGTTCTATAACGTAAAATTCCCACTAGTATATGAAAGTGACAACATATGAGACTCTCTATATGAAGAACATGGTGCTACTTTGAAGCACAATATATGAGACTTGCTATATCATGGTGCTACTTTGAAGCACAAGTGTGGAAAAAAGGATAGTAGCATTGCCCCTTTTTATTTATTTATTTTTTTGGGCCTTATTTTTTTTCTTTGGCCTTTTTTTGGGACAATGCTCTATTGAATGATGATCATCACACTTCTATTTATTTACAACTCAATGATTACAACTCGATACTAAAACAAAGTATGACTATATGAATGCCTCCGGCGATGTACCGGGATATGCAATGAATCACGAGTGACAAGTATGAAAGAATTATGAACGGTGGCTTTTCCACAAATACTATGTCAACTAAATGATCATGCTAAGAAATATGACAATGATGGATATGTCATGATGAACTAGATGGTGGAAAGTTGCATGGCAATATATCTCGGAATGGCTATGGAAATGCCATAATAGGTAGGTATGGTGGTTGTTTTGAGGAAGGTATATGGTAGGTGTATGATACCGGCGAAAGTTACGCGGTATTAGAGAGGCTAGCAAGGGTGGAAGGGTGAGAGTGCGTATAATCCATGGACTCAACATTAGTCATAAAGAACTCATATACTTATTGCAAAAATTTTGAAGTTATCAAAGCAAAGTATTATGCGCATGCTCCTAGGGGGATAGATTGGTAGGACAAGACCATCGCTCGTCCCCGACCGCCACTCATAAGGAAGACAATCAATAAATAAATCATGCTCCGACTTCATCACATAAAGGTTCACCATACGTGCATGCTACGGGAATCACAAACTTCAAGACAAGTATTCTTTAAATTCACAACTACTCAACTAGCATGACTTTAATATTATCACCTCCATATCTCAAAACAATTATCATGCTTCAATCTTTTCTTAGTATTCAACACACTCAAAAGAAAGTTTCACAAATCTTGAATACCAAGCATATCACTAGTAGAAAACAGGGCTTTGGTCCAGGCCGGGTCAGCCCATTAGTCCCGGTTCAGTCCAGAACCGAGACCAATGGGAGCATTGGTCCCGGTTCGTGAGCCCAGGGGGCCGGCCGGGCCACGTGGGCCATTGGTCCCGGTTCATCTGGACCTTGTGGTCCCGGTTGGTGGGATGAACCGGGACCAATGGGCCTCGCTCCTGGCCCACAACCATTGGTCCCGGTTCGTGCCTCAAACCGGGACTAAAGATTAGACCTTTAGTCCCGGTTTGAGGCACCAACCGGGACTAATGGGGTTGAGACCTTTAGTCCCGGTTCGTGCCACGAACCGGTACTAAAGGTCCCATTTTCAAACTCTACCCCCCTAGTGGATCGCCTTTTCAGTTTTAAAAAAAATAAAAGAAAATGATGGAAATGTCAAAAAAAAATAAAAGAAAATAAGTTTCCCATGTGATATGTGGCCTAGTTGTTGGGAAAATTTGCAAATGTGAATTTTGACTTTATTTGCAAAATCTCTCTGAAATTTGTAAAAATGGGCATAACTTTTGCATACTAACTCGGATGAAAAAGTTTTTTATATGAAAAATCATCTACTCGAAAAGTTACATCCGAATTTAACTAGGGGAACCCCGTTAAACATTTTCCAAATCCTCAAAAACCTAATAGAAAAAAAGTTACGGGGCTTTTAAGATCTAGAGTGAAAAAAATCGAAAAAAATTCAAACAGTGGGCAAACTGTGGTCAAACAATGGTCAAACTAATTATTCTAGAATATTAATGTTACTAAATAATTATTTTTGTTATTTCAATTTTGGTCAAATCTGGTCAAACTGTGGTCAAACAATGGTCAAACTAATTATTCAAGAAATATTAGTGTTACTAAATAATTATTGTTTTTAAAACAATAGTTTCAAAATAAAACTATGAAATGTGTCACTTCATGCTCAAGCAAAATTCCTGAAGGTTAATAGGATTGACATCTTAGTATTGTCAGGAAAACAACAAGTGCAGACTTGGAGTGAGGGAGAATAGAACCCGGAAGTTAAGCGTGCTCAGGCTGGGGGAGTGGGAGGATGGGTGACCGTTCGGGATGTTAGATGATTTGGAATGATGAGAGGTGATTAGAGGATAAATTGAGAAGTGATGAGGGGTGGTGATTACAGACTAGAGGTTAAAATAATTCAGAAATTTGAAAATCAAAAAAAAAATTCAAAAAAAAAAATTCAAAAACAATTTTCAGAAAAAAATCATAAAATTTCCTTTAGTCCCGGTTGGTGTTACCAACTGGGACTAAGGGTGGAGCTCCACGTGGCCATGCCCTTTAGTACCGGTTCTGGATTGAACCGGGACTAAAGGGATAGGCATTATACCGACCCTTTAGTCCTGGTTCCAGAACCGGGACTAAAGGCCCTTATGAATCGGGACCGAAGGCCCTTTTTCTACTAGTGTATTATTATTAGGCAAATTACCATGCTATTAAGAGACTCTCAAATTAATTTAAGTGAAGCATGAGAGATCAATAGTTTCTTTAAAACATATCCACCACCGCACTCTAAAATATCTAAGTGAAGCACATAAAGCAAAATTATCTAGCTCAAAAGATATAAGTGAAGCACATAGAGTATTCTATCAAATTTTAATTCATGTATGGCTCTCTCAAAAGGGGTCTACAGCAAGGATGATTGTGGAATACTAACAAACAAAGACACAAAAAATACAAGACGCTCCAAGCAAAACACATATCATGTTGGTGAATAAAAATATAGCTCCAAGTAAATTACTGATGGAAGTGGACGAAAGAGGGGATGCCTTCCGGGGGCATCCCCAAGCTTTGACATTTTGGTGTCCTTGGATTATCTTGGGGGTGCCATGGGCATCCACAAGCTTAGGCTCTTTCCACTCCTTGTTCCATGATCCATCAAAAGAATTCACCCAAAACTTGAAAACTTCACAACACAAAACTCAAGATAGAAAACTCGTGAGCTCCGTTAGCGAAAGAAAACAAAATACCACTTCAAGGTACTATAATGAACTAATTCTTTATTTATATTGGTGTTAAACCTACTGTATTCCAACTTCTCTATGGATTATAAACTATTTTACTAGCCATAGATTCATCAAAATAAGCAAACAACACAAGAAAAACAAAATCTGTCAAAAACAGAACAGTCTGTAGTAATCTGTAGATAGCGCAAGATCTGGAACCTCAAAAATTCTAAAATAAATTTATGGACGTGAGGAATTTATCTATTAATCATCTACAAAAAGAATTAACTAAATAGCACTCTTCAAATAAAAATTACAGCAGTTCTCGTGAGCGCTAAAGTTTCTGTTTTTTACAGCAAGTTCAACAAGACTTTCCCAAGTCTTCCCAACGGTTCTACTTGGCACAAACACTAATTAAACACAAAAAACACAACCAAAACAGAGGCTAAATAATTTATTTATTACTAAACAGGAGCAAAAAGCAAGGAATAAAAATAAAATTGGGTTGCCTCCCAACAAGCGCTATCGTTTAACGCCCCTAGCTAGGCATAATGAGCAAAAATAGATCTAGGTATTGCCATCTTTGGTAGGTAATGCATAAGTGGCTCTCATGATGGTTTCATATGGTAATTTTATTTTCTTTCTTGGAAAGTGTTCCATGCCCTTTTTTAATGGAAATTTAAATCTAATATTCCCTTCCTTCATATCAATAATCGCACCAACCGTTCTAAGGAAAGGTCTACCAAGAATAATAGGGCAAGAAGGATTGCAATCTATATCAAGAACAATGAAATCTACATGCACATAATTTCTATTTGCAACAATAAGAACATCATTAATTCTTCCCATAGGTTTCTTAATAGTGGAATCCGCAAGATGCAAGTTTAGAGAGCAATCATCAAAATTACGAAAATCTAGTAAATCACACAAAGTCTTGGGAATAGTAGAGACACCAGCACCCAAATCACACAAAGCATAAAACTCATGATCTTTAATTTTAATTTTAATAGTTGGTTCCTACTCATCATAGAGTTTTCTAGGGATAGAAACTTTCAACTCAAGTTTTTCTTCATAAGATTGCATCAAGGCATCAACAATATGTTCGGTGAAGGCTTTATTTCGACTATAAGCATGTGGAGAATTTAGCACGGATTGCAACAAGGAAATACAATCAATCAAAGAGAAATTTTCATAATTAAATTCCTTGAAATCCAATATAGTGGGTTTAGCATCATCTAGATTTTTATTTCTTTCAACCCACTTTCATCAATTTCATCATTAAGATATAAACACTCCGAATTTTTAGAACGCCTTCTAGGTAAAGGAAGATCATATTCAGTTTCATCAAGATTCATATTGCAAAATAAAGATTTAATAGGAGACACATCAATAAATTTTAGATCTTCATCTTGATTTTCATAGGTATTCGGTTTAGCGGCCATCTTATTGACTAAGGTGGCTTGCATATCCGAAATTTCAGCAGTCATCTTCTCTAGACGAGCAATCTGGGATCTTATACCCTCAAATTCTTTAGACATATCATCAAGCTCTTTATTCATATAACTCATAAAACTTTTTTGTTCTTTAAGCTCGTTTCTAAAGAAATTATTATGCTCAAATTTCAAAACCATAAACTACCTGACGTTTTTTTCGATCTCCTCTAACCTTTTAAGGTGAAAATCACCAAATCTCGGGTGAGCCATCGCGACAAACAAAAAATCTAACACATGGGCAAACAAAAAGAAAGCGGACAAAAAGAGGCAAATAGAGAGGGAGGATGGAGAGAGAGAGGGCGAATAAAACGGCAAGGGTGAATTGGGGGGAGAGGAAAATGAGAGGCAAATGGCAAATAATGTAATGCGAGAGATAGGGATTGTGATGGGTACTTGGTATATGAATTTTTGCATAGACTCCCCGGCAACGGCGCCAGAAATCCATCTTGCTACGTCTTGAGCTTGCGTTGGTTTTCCCCGAAGAGGAAGGGATGATGCAGCAGAGTAGCGTAAGTATTTCCCTTAGTTTTTGAGAACCAAGGTATCAATCCAGTAGGAGCCCACGCTCAAGTCCCTTTTACCTGCACAAAGCGATAGCTACTCGCAACCAACACGATTAGGGGTTGTCAAGCCCTTCACGATCACTTATGAGAGTGAGATCTGATAGATAGAATATTTTTGGTATTTTTGATATAAAGATGCAAAGTAAAAAGTAAAAGCAAAGTAAATAGCAAAGCAATATAAAAGTGATGGAGATTGATATGATGAGAATAGACCCGGGGGCCATAGGTTTCACTAGTGGCTTCTCTCAAGAGCATAAGTATTCTACGGTGGGTGGACAAATTACTGTTGAGCAATTGATAGAATTGTGCATAATTATGAGAAAATCTAGGCATGTTCATGTATATAGGCATCACGTCCGTGACAAGTAGATCGAAATGATTCTGCATCTACTACTATTACTCCACTCATCGACCGCTATCCAGCATGCATCTAGAGTATTAAGTTAAAAACAGAGTAACGCCTTAAGCAAGATGACATGATGTAGAGAATAAATTCATGCAATATGAAATAAACCCCATCTTGTTATCCTCGATGTCAACGATACAATACGTGCCTTGCTTCCCCTTCGGTCACTGGGTAAGGACACCGCAAGATCGAACCCAAAGCTAAGCACTTCTCCCATGGCAAGAACTACCAATCTAGTTGGCCAAACCAAACGGATAATTCGAAGAGACTTGCAAAGATAACCAATCATGCATAAAAGAATTCAGAGAAGATTCAAATATTATTCATTGATAGACTTGATCATAAACCCACAATTCATCGGTCTCAACAAACACATCGCAAAAAGAAGATTACATCGAATAGATCTCCACGAGAGAGGGGGAGAACTTTGTATTGAGATTCAAAGAGAGAGAAGAAGCCATCTAGCTACTAACTATGGACCCGAAGTTCTGAGGTAAACTACTCACACTTCATCGGAGGGGCTAGGATGATGTAGAAGCCCTCCGTGATGACGGCTCTCTTCCGGCGGAGCTCCGGAACAGGCTCCAAGATGGGATCTCGTGGATACAGAAAGTTGCGGCGGTGGAATTAGGGTTTTGGCTCCTGTTCTGATCGTTTGGGGGTACGTGTGTATATATAGGAGGAAGGAGTACGTCGGTGGAGCATCGAGGGGCCCAGGAGGCAGGGGCGCGCACCCTAGGGGGGGCGCCCCCACCCTCGTGACCACCTCTTTGATCCCTTGCAGTAGGTTCCAAGTCTCCTGGATCACGTTCGGCGAGAAAATCACATTTCCGAAGATTTTATTCTGTTTGGACTCCGTTTGATATTCTGTTTATCCGAAACACTGAAATAGGCAAAAACAGCAATTCTGGGCTCGGCCTCCGGTTAATAGGTTAGTCCCAAAAATAATATAAAAGTGGAAAATAAAGCCCAATATAGTCCAAAACAGTAGATAATATAGCATGGAGCAATCAAAAATTATAGATACATTGGAGACGTATCACGTGCGTGTGATGGATCGGTTCCTGCTCGATCCCGAGTAGGGACACGACGCGATGGTGCCCTCCAGCGGCGACGGTGCGACGCAGGAGGGTTGGGGACGGGCGGAGGAAGCAGATCCGGGCGGTGGCTCACTGGATCCGGCGCGGGAACGGCGGGGACGAGCGCCGGCGACATGGCGCGGGTGCCGGCGGACCTGCAGGACGGTGGTCGTGGTGAGGAGCAGAGAGAGAGAAACGGAGGGAGAAGAGGCGGTGACCTAGGCATGGTGCTCGCCGACGGCGGAGGCAACTCCGGCCAGGCGGCAAGGCCGGCGAGCGGCGCAGCGGCAGATCGGCAGGAGCAGCGCGGTGCGCTGGCGCTGGGTGCACAGGGAGCCAAACGGTGGCGCACAGGCTCACGGCGGCTCCAGATGGGTTTGGCGGGCCGACCCGGGGCCCGGGCAGGCCGCGGCGGCGGGGCCCGGGGCAGGGGACAAGTGGCGCGCTAGGGATGGCTGCGGGTGGCGGCTGGGAGGTGAGGTGGCGCGAGCGGGTTGGCTAGAGGCGGCTCGCGGCGGCGCTGCAGTGACAAGGGCGCGCCAAGTGGCGGAGCTCAGTTCACCGGCGTGGAAATGGAGGAGAAGGTGGGAGGAGGCTGGCGCCTGGTGGTTGGGCGGCGCGGAAAACGAAGGAGGCTAGGGTTCTGACAGAAATGGAAGGGGGAGGCTGTCCATTTATAGGCAGGGGCTAGGAGAGGGGGTTTTAGTCCATTTTCGGACCGTTCGATCGCCATCTGGCGGTCCAAAATGGAGAGGGGTAGCATAGGTGGGCTAGTGGGCTGTGTAGAGGGCCATGGAGTCAGAGGAGAGAAGAGAAGTGCAGCCCGGCAATAGTTTCAGAGACCGAAACGTTCGACGAAGGTACCGGCAACGGTACCACTATATGTTTAACGGTTGGGCTATCCAATGAGCTCCGAATGCGACGAAACTTTGCAGGCGGTCTACCTACACTATAATAAGACCGCACGCCAACTTTCATCCCATTCTGAGAACATTTTCCGGTCACTTATAAAATAATATTTCGGACGTGCCGCGGGTGTGTCCGTGTGTGCCTGTGCTCAGAACGGACAACGGAGAAAACTGGTGGACCCGGACATTTGAAAATATGATGATGCGATGCACATGATGACATGACAAGATGCAACATGCGACCGAATGACATGCCAACGACGGCGCATAACTGGAAGACACCTGGCGCATCGGTCTCGGGGCGTCACAACACTCCACCACTACGACAGGATCTCGTTCCGAGATCTAGGATGGCACTGGGGAGAAACGGAAGACGAATAGGTAAAACAAAGTTGCTTCTTGGAAAAACGAGTGAAACCACGAACCTTGAGAGGTTGAACAAATTGAAAGAAAGAATACAACAAAGATGAACAAAGTTGAGGACACTAAGTTAGAAAAGAGGAACAAGGAACATTACTAGAACCTTGTAGGTTGAAAGACATAAGAAAAAGGGTTGCAATGGCCAGGAAGTACATGCAAGCACTCCGGTTGAAACGAGATGTACAAGGAACGATAAATATCAATTACAACAACACTTCGGTTGAAAATGGAAGGAAATAATATGAACTTGGTAAAATGAAAGCACTTAGAGGAGACTCCGGTTAGAAGAGGAATGATAGACACAACACTCCGGATAAAACAAGATAGAGAAGGAAAAATAATGATATAATTTGGACAGCACTCCGACTGTAAATGGAAGGAATTGAACATAAACTTAGGAAGATTGGATGATACTTGACAAAATCAACAACACATTGCCTCCAGAACTACCGAAAGAATGGCACAATGGGTAAGAAAGATTTCAGACAGCACTCCAGTTGAGAAGGGAGGTAAAACTTGACAAAATGGGAAGAACTTAAAAACAGGGCACGACACTCTGGTTGAATGGATAAAAAAAAGGAAAGAACATGATATTTGACAAAAAATGGGATGATGGGTGAAGAAAGCAACATCACAATGCCTTCGGAACGAAAGAATAGAAGTTGGATCATTCGAAAGGAAAGAATTGAGAAGAAGAAGACAACTTCTGCTACAAATGAGCTTGGAAAACACCCTTCCAAGAAGGTTATAACGGAGTTGTTGGAAAATCATCAACGAAAAGAACAAGCTTGTTGTGGGCTTATGGAAAACAACTCAAAACTATGAGGTCAAATTCTACCACTAGCGGAAACAACAGATTGAATTGACATCAATAAGGAGATGAGAAGCTTATTTCACTGGGAGGATAAATGAAGAACTTGGGTCATTTATGAGCACCATAAATAGCAAAAATCCTTAGGGAAAGCTTTAGGTGAAATATAACCCAAGATAACTCCAATGAAGAGGTTGATTGGTTGAAAAGATGTCTTGAGCGAAGAGAAAATGATGGATTTAGATATGTCACTCTTGAAAACTTGTGAATCATGAAACACGAAAGGAAATTATCAACAATGACATAACACAACCTCAAAAGATGAGATATGAAAGAATTGCACTTTGGAATGCAAGATGAAGAATACTTGAACTCCTCAAAACTAAACATGTGTTGATCACCATGTTTATTTTGGAGTATAGCTTAGCGGATCATAACTCCGAGAGAAATCTTGAGGACAATGGAAGAATGAAAAGAATCCTTGACGAACCACCATGTAGAGCCTCCATGAAGAACTCAGGTAATAAAAGGATGATAAAAAGAAAGAGAAGTTTAAAACACAAGGTAAAGCCTTGCAATGATTTAGATGGATCTTCGTGATGATGAGAGCTTGGAACTCCGAAAACAAAGATGAACAAATGAAATCAAGAATTTTTGATGAACCTCCGGAATAAGGAATTAATCACTTGGATGAAACAAGAATAAGAATTACATTATGCTTATCCTTCATCAATTAAATTGATGACAAGCAACGGATTTGGCATACTACTTATTCTTCTAGAAAAGATTGAAGAGATATAGCCAAACTTGAGAAGGTCTTGATGGAACCCCGATGGGATTTGGAAACAACGAATGGATTGATACGATAACAATGGAAGTGGAATGTTGAACAAACCACCGTAAGAACTGAAAACGGATGAAGAAAAGATAGCGAGACACCGGGAAGAATTAGAAAATGAACTAAGATACTTGAGAGAATTTAGATGCAAGTGAACGAAAAGATCCCGAGCTGATTAGAGGATACTTGAATGATGCACCGTTATGATTTGGAGAACGAGAGCTGAAAGCTGAGAAGGAGTAATGTTCGAAAAGATGGCCTTTGGAGGAAAGAAATGGAAACAACTCATGAAACGCTCAGGATGGGTGAAAAGATTTATCACCATCGAAAACAATTATGAGAGGATGGCATCAAGATTGAACTATGCATCTTCAAGAGAGCGGAGCAAGATTTAAGAGAAAATCTTCTTCATTCTTCAAATGTTGAGAATGACAATAAGAAACACCACCATGAATTGTTGAGATACTCCAGGATGAAAATTAGAAAGGTTGAACCGACGATGAAAAGAATTTGAAAGATCTTGGAGAAAGACATTTGACTGATGACAAATCATTCTTACATCAAACTTTGAAATGAATTTGAGAATCACTTTGGATAAATTAGAAGGGTAAGGTAAGATCCTAGGAAAAGATCTGTGGGTTAGGGCCCACTCAAAAGGAACACCTTTGAACGATTACTTGAAAGGGAGATTGCACCGGTTGATTTAAATGTCTTGAATGAGATAACATCCTCGAAATAGCTTGAAAGGATTATGAATAGAAATTTGAATCTTCTGTGATATCTTCAGCGCTCCAGATAAACAAGAATAGCAAGAGGTGGATGATTAAGAGGTGCACCGGCATGAGAAAACATTTGACACGAGGAAAGGAATATGATCAAAACTGTAAGCTTGAATTGAATCCAACGGAGAAGAAAATAGAACGAAGAATGATGAACTTGAATCTCCGTTAGTATCTTCCTGAGAATCACCGGATAAGAACATTGACGGAAAAGAATGGAGAGGCTTCCATCAATAAAATGGATAGTTGATTAAGAAATCCGAGTCCTTGTAGAAAAAGGGTGAGAGGGCGGGAAAAACAAAGACAACTTGGGGACGGATGGAATGAACACCACTGAGAAGAACTAAAATATATTCTCGCGAATGTTGAAATGATCGGATCCACTTGAAGAGAAGCACACTGGTTGGAAAGAATTGAAAAGACAACCATGATGATCAAGAAGGATTAGCATCCACATAGAAATATGAGAATACCGCTTAGGAAAGGTATGGAATCCACACTTGACATTGAAGCAACTCGAATACCACCAACCAAAACAAAACAAAGGATTGGCTTGCAGAATAAGCCGGAAACAAACATATGATAGACCCCATATCGTATCATGTGTCTGTTGGAAAGATATCCTACGATATACTTTAATTACCACTTATAAACTCCCAAAACTTTCTGGTTATGCAATCAGGTGTTGGGGATACAGGGGAAGCATAATAACTCACCCAAACTAACAGTTCCTACCTCCAGCTGTATCCATCCTGCAACACATAACCAAGAAACCTTCGAAAATCATGTACCTCAACCTTCGAAAAGAATCCTTTATACGAGTTATGGCAATACTCCTGAACTCCCACTCCAGTATTGGGTGGCGTCGAGGTTATCTCACCAACAACTGCATAAAAGAGATTTTCGATGTCGGCGAACTCAGGTATTCCAGAACTACAACAATAAAATTGTGACGACAACACCTCGAAGCTCAACTCCCCGGGACACTTCCACATCGTCTAAATGTCAAGAGGCACCAAGAACAATGTTCTTGTCACAAGAATATTGGAACGATTCCAAGATACCCGCGTGATCCTAAATTTTTTTCATGAAATTTGAGGAGAGAAAAGTCAAAACTTCTACCTCAGGAGGCCTCACCAGAGCGACGAAGGGACTGAGGAGTAAAAGGAATCCTACTCTCCAATATATATAATCCTAAGACTCAAAACATTTTGTTCTAAACTCGACAACGTCAGCGATTCGATCAAGCAGGGGGCTCCTAAGTCGGGGATGGCTCTGATACCAACTTGTCACACCCACGATGTGGCTATATCTCCCACGTGTCGAGGCACGACTTAGAGGCATAACCACATGGTGGTTTAGTCGCAAGTGGGGTAATCTTCACACAATCCCATGTACTGAATAAGAATAGGATAAAGTGTTGGCTTACAATCGCCACTTCACACAAATAACAAGTTAAACACATATCATCTAGAGTACAATCAAGGTCTGACTACGGAACCAAAATAAAAGACGACAACCCCAAATATTAGATCACCGATCGTCTCAACTGGGCTCCACTACTGATGATCCGGAAAAGACACAAAACAACGACTAAGATCTTCATCAAGCTCCCACTTGAGCTCGGTTGCGTCACCTGCACTGGTATCATCGGCACCTGCAACTGTTTGGAAGTATACGTGAGTCACGAGGACTTAGCAATCTCACACCCGCGAGATCAAGACTATTTAAGTTATAGGTAGGATAAGGTAATGAGGTGGAGCTGCAGCAAGCACTAAGCAAATATGGTGGCTAACATACACAAATAAGAGCGAGAAGATAAGCAACGCAACGGTCGTGAAGCTAGAGTGATCAAGAAGTGATCCTGAAACTACTTACGCACAAGCATAACACAAGACTGTGTTCACTTTCTGGACTCCGCCGAAAAGAGACCATCACGTTACACACGCGGTTGATGCATTTTAATTATGTCAAGTGTCAAGTTCTCTATAACCGGACATTAACAAATTCCCATCTGCCACATAACCGCGGGCACGACTTTCGAAAGTTTATACCCTGCAGGGGTGTCCCAACTTACCCCATCACAAGCTCTCACGGTCGACGAAGGATATTCCTTCTCCTGGGAAGACCCAATCAGTCTCGTAATCCAGGTTACAAGACATTTCGACAATGGTAAAACAAGACCAGCTAAGCTGTTGTGGAATTGTCACGGCAGATGTCCTAGCAAAAGGACTTAGCCGTAGGGCCATCGCAACTAGGAAGCTTAAAGGGGTTAATTGAGACAAAGGACACGAGAGGTTTTATACTAGTTCGGCCCCTTACGATGAAGGTAAAAGCCTACGTCTAGTTGTGTTGGAATTGCTGGGGTTTCGTTGACCAGGGAGCGAATACGCTTTGCCTGGCTTCGAGTTGTTGTTTCTTGTCCTAAGCCGCCGCCGGGTCATCCCCTTATATACACAGGTTGACACCCGGCGGCCTACAGAGTCCCTACCGGTTCATAAAACGTGTCCGGCTCGGTGACTTCTTTATATGCCTTTCTTTACAAGTCTTTCTTTACATACGGCGATTTACAATATTGGGCCTTAAGCCGCCTCTGGGCTTAGGCCTTCTACAGGTCTTACTAAACTATCTCCTTGAATGTTACTGGGCTTCTTTTGTAACCCGCCATTGGGGTTGACCCGGCCCCTCCTGGGCGGGTCTTACCTGGTAGCTATATTCCCAATGTTAGACCCCATGTTGACTTTGAACTTTGTTCTTTGTCAATCTTCAATACTTAAATGAAATCCATCTTCCTCTCTGTAAAAACTCTGTAACCCGCCATGACGTCACCTTCTGAAAACACAAAAACCTGTTATGACGTCATCTTCAACGGATCTCTATCCTTAAATGTCTTCTGAGAATCGAGGCATCCGTTTAGTTGGATAATCATTATTTGGGTCTTCCTTGATTTTCGTGCCTGCCTGTTCGCTTATCTCCTTATAAATAGGCACGACCCGGTCTTTCTCATTCTTCTCCCTCTTCGTCTTCTTCCTCTCGAAACCCTACCGCTGCTCGAGCTCCGCCGCCGTCGCAGAACACCTCGTCTTCATCGACCTTGGCCGCTGCATCAACCCGAATCGGTCTAGAGAATGGCGGCGACCTCCGCAGAAGATCCGTGGTTGTAAGTGTTTACCTTCCTACTCCCCAGATCCGCATTAGGGTTTCTAGGTCTCTGCGTGTTCTTCATAGTTCATCACAGTTTCTTCGTAGTTCTTCCACTGCGGCTTCTTCCTGATCCAAACAAGAACATATATTCGTGCGGTAGTTGTTTTGTGCCCATTCTGGATACCAGTAGATCCCTTTTTCTGGTACAAAGGCCTCATTAGAACTCACGAACTCATCTGTGCTAGACTTTTAGGTCTAGAATGTTTTCCGTTTTGAACGGCCATTTGATCCATAATAATATCAAAAATTTATGAAACTTGTTTGTCTCAACACTTGGCCAATTCTGTTTCTGGCATTTCTCAAATATCTGTAGTCATGGCGGCTTATTACGCCGGCTCACATTTCCTTATATGACATTAACCCTTACTTAAGCCGCCATTACTCATTTGCACCATCATCATTTAACTTCACCATCACCATTGAATTGAACCGGCACAATACTTTCTTTTCAGTTCATCTTTTGATCATCATGCCGTCAAAAGCACCGACTGTATGCAACTGGGTCCCCTCCACAGTAACTGAGGATAACTTGAAGGAATTCTTCACCATAGGATTTTTGCCAGGGAAGAATGTTATGTCTTACCGTGCACCTGACCCGGATGAGGAATGGCCTAATCCAAAAGACGGTGAAGTTATTGTCTTCTCTGACCACATGAATCGGGGATTTTCACCACCCGGCTCAAAGTTCTTCAGAGACGTTCTTCATTTTTTCAAACTCCACCCTCAAGATCTTGGTCCCAATTCCATATCCAATATCTGCAACTTCCAAGTTCTCTGTGAGGTGTATCTTCAAGAAGAGCTGACTGTGGAACTCTTTAGAGAGTATTTTTTCTGAACTGCCAGAACGAGTGTACCAATGGCCCTAGCTTGGAACTTGGTGGAATCTCAATTTAGCGCAGACAGGGTGCTGTCTTTCCCTTAATAGTCTTACTGAGTCATCCCAAAGATTGGAATCAGACCTGGTTCTATTGTCAAGATACGTCTCCAGCCAACGAAAAACCACTGCCGGGTTATCGCGCGGAGCGTCTGGATTCCAAGTTGGTGCTCCCTGATAAGCTTATTGCCGCTGAACGCAAGAAGCTTATTCCATCTATTAAGAGGATTAAATGCCTTATTGGGTAATGGCTTAACCGGAGTTGACTTGACCCGTTGCTGGGTCTCGTGGCGGGTCATCCCTCTAAGCCGCCGATCCAAATTGATGTATGACTATGGCGGAGGCCCAGATGACTCTCTTTGTCACAGCTCCGTACAACTAACTGAAGAAGATATTGTTTCAATGTCAACCCTCCTGGTGAACGGCAAATATGAAGACTGCAGTAAAGTTGGGTTAAACCCCTTCACCAAACTTATCCCGGCGCCAGAGGTAAAAAACCCCTGACCTCTTTATCTTTGTATTTTCCTCAGTAGTTTTAAATACATGCATGACCTTTTATCTTGTTTACTTGTTTATAGGCCAAATCTGACTTATGGAAAGCCAAGTATGAACATGAAGCCGCCAAGAAGGCAAGAGCCGCTGCCATAGCCGCCAAGAAGACGACCCGGAGGTCCAAGATTTAAAAGAGCACCGCTGAGGACCTGTTAAAGCTTGATGATGATTCTGAGTCGGAGGTAGCCCTTGACTCCCTTGGCCAGTTTTTTAATAACCTTATTGACACTGACTATTTCCAGGACGACACAGGGGCCAGTCAGGCCGTAGAAGAAGAGGTAACTATTTCCTCTGACTCAGCCCATTTGCCAAGACAGAAACTCTGACTGGTAACCCGGAAAGTAAGGTTTTCGCACCCTTTAGCTTATTTGGACCCTCATTTTCTTGTGAAAAAGCAGCAACATGAGAGTCGCCGTCAGGCCCGAAACGACGATGAACCGCCTTCCATTGTACAACAAACTCCTCGAAAACGCCAGAATGAGGTCTCTTTTATCTTCATCTTCTGCTTTCATTAATGAGTCTATTCTCTTGTATTACTAACGTTATTATACCTTTTGCAGGAGGTTTCTCGCTCTTCTGGCGACTCATTGCAGACTCAATTTCTGGCTTTCAAGACTGCCCCTGGGTAAGGAAAAATCGTCTTTCCTCTGCATCTTTTAAAATTGCATCATTGTACTAACTGTCTCATAAAATCTTTCTTAGTGGTCAAGCCAAGTCCAAGAAGGCCAAG
This sequence comes from Triticum urartu, assembly GCF_003073215.2. Taxonomy (NCBI): domain Eukaryota; kingdom Viridiplantae; phylum Streptophyta; class Magnoliopsida; order Poales; family Poaceae; genus Triticum; species Triticum urartu. The sequence goes on along the minus strand of NC_053023.1, from coordinate 424,299,686 downwards.
GTGATTAAACCGGTGGGAGACCCGTCAGGACTTGCACCTGAACCGGCCATGCGAACTTCTCCCCCTCGAACTGAAGCACCAGAAGACCCGGCTGTTGATACTCAATTGGATCCTCCTGAGCCGTCAGCTGATGATACCATTGTTAATCCCTCTACCGCCAGACCATCCAGTTCAACCAACCTGCCATCATCTTCTGATCATGACGTTCTTATCACTGGTAGCCGTTTTATTGAACCGGGGACTCCCACTGTGTTAGCTGGGCACACTGCTAAACAAGAAGCCTTGGAGAGGCAGAAAGTGTGTTTTGATATCTCTCACTACACTCATCTAAATGCTAGTGATATACTTTCTGGCTATCTCAGTCATGTTCATTCCAGCCGTGAATCAAAAATTGAGATGGTCAAGCAATTGCAGCTAAAATATGAGGTATGTTCTCCGGTTTACTTATACTCTGCCAGTCCCCAAATCTTCAGATGATGAATCTAAATGATCTGTAGATTTTTATGATATAGGTTGATACTTTGTCTCCAAGTCCCACAAAGTAGCATAAACTTCACCTGTAGTCCCCAAGGACCAGCTCAATTTATCATAAATGAACCGGTACTTAACTTCATAACTGTCCTTTACTAGTCTATTGCAACCCGGCTCAATCTTGAGAAACTTTCTGAATGTCATGCATTAGCCCCCAAGTGCCAAGTGTTATTACTTTGTAAAACACTTGGGACTTGAAACATATAAGAGTCATAAAAGATTATTTTGGCAGACATTAGCCCCCAAGTGTCAAGTGGTATTGCGGTGCAAAGTACTTGAGACTTGAATCTTTCTAACTTTTAGTTTAAGCCTTGACACACCTGTGTATGTTTTGTAGAACACCCTATCTGAATTAGGCTCCCAATTGACTGAAGCAAAGACCCGGCTGGCTGATCAGGAGGCAGAAATCAAGACTGCTGGCTCTAAACTCCAATTGAGTCTTTCTCACACGGAAAAATTGAAAACCAGCTTGATTGCCAAGAAGAAATCCTGGGCCGAAGAAAAGGCGCTGCTGATACAACATGCTGAAAAAGCTGAAGCGGCTCTTGAGGAGGTTACCACGGAACTCACCGGCTTAAAGAATTGGGTGTCTCAAATGGTCTCCGCCATCTTTGGTAAGTCATCTGTGTTAATCACTTATACCTTCTTGTGACCCGGACTATAAACAACCTACTGACCCCTTGTTTAAAAAATATTCGCAAGTCCGCGAAGCAAAAATCTGAGCCAAGATAGTGTGACCAAACTGAAGGCGGTTTACATCTTAGTGGAGCAGTTGTAGACTGGCGCTCAACGAGCACTTGCTGCTATCTCTCCTGCCAATCAAGGACCCAATCGGTTGAGCGATGTCTTGAGGAAATTGTCAATCTTACCCGCCAGGTTTCAAGAGGTCAAACGATCCTATGCCAGAGCCGGATCCCTGACTGCCCGGAGCCGCTCCAGAGCCTGGGTGCCAGATCTAGACCCGGCGGATGTGGCTAAGGGGTACCCTACTGTGAAAGAAGACGGGACTCTATTTGAGCAGGATGACTTCATTGCCTGCGTGTGGGGAGTTCGACCTCAAGCCACCGTTCTTGGAGATGAGACCAACGTTGATAAATATCAGCCGGGTTTTGATTTGGAGAATAAGAAGATGGCGACTCCTTCTTATAAAGTGACGAATCTTATCCCGTCGGTTCGCCGACATATATTTGCCCCAGAGATTGAGCCGGCCGGCATAATTGATGATGAGGCTGAGTTCATTTCTCTGAACGGCTTTGACTGGTCTAATTTCGGCTTTCAACCAGTGGAGGGAGATGAACCGGCCAGGGGGAGTCGTAACCATCTGAACAATCCTACTTTTAGCTTAGGACCTGTCTTAAGAGAGAGAAACAGTAACCTTTTGGGCTCGTAATGCCTTGTAATAGGTTAGTTTAAAAAATTGCATATTTTTCCTATGCCATCATGCATAAGACGCCGTGTGTGACTCTTTGCTCCTGATGTCAATATATGCGTCACCTCTATGGTTACATCTGCAATGTTGTAACTTTGCTCCTACAAAAAATGAAAGAGCTGGCCTGGAAGTTTAACACCGGACGGGTCAAAAACACCCGGTATATGTCTTTATTTGAAAAGATAAATAAAGCCGAAAAAACATGTTCGTGAACAACACTGTCATACCTGTGTTTCTGGACTGCCGGTTTTCATGATCCGGATGATAAGGTTGATGACCCAATCTTTTTGAGAAGTCAATGCTTCCATATACCTGATGGTTATTATGACTTGGGCGGCTTATTGTCAAATAATCGAGCCGGCTTTAAATAAAAAACCATACTGATAATTGAAATTTGAGAAAATAAAGAACCAATAAGGCAAAATAGCAGATTTCCAACGACATAAATTTGGGGGTTTCTGATTCAAATATGATAAGTAAACCGGACCAAAGGGGTTAAGCTAAGATTCGAATATGATCATATAGCCCCTAGTGGCTTTGGCGTTGCGCCGATCAAGAGGGTACCGACAGCTATGTTCTCTTTGGTTCGAATACGACCCATGTTTGAACAGGAAGCCCCCAAATGACCTTGAGAGGTTTTTAACGACCCTGATTCAAATATGATCCAAGTCGGACCCAAAAGGGGTTAAGCTATGATTTGGATACGATCAAGAAGCCCCCTAGTGAGTTTGGCTTTGAGCCGATCAAGACGGTTACGACAACAATGTTCTCTTTGGTTCGAATATGACCTATGTTTGAACAGGAAGCCCCCAAGTGATCATGAGATTTACAGCTATATTCAAATACGATCATAAGCTGGACCAAAAAGGTTAAACTAGATTCAGATATGATCAGCTCCTTAACAGTCATGTAAATAGTGAAAATAGTAAAAATATATGATCTTTAAAGAGGAAAAAGGCAGAAGTCTTGATTTATTACTTATCATAATATATACAACATCAAAGTATGTACATGACGAGAGCCGGTAGCTCAGGTGTAGTATGGCCGAAGTTGAGCAATGTTCCACGACCGGCGGGTCTCCTCCTCTGACTTACGTGAGTCTTTGTGCTCTCGAACGTCAATGAGGTAATATGACCCGTTGTTTAAATTCTTACTGACCACAAAAGGTCCTTCCCAAGGCGGGGATAGTTTGTGTGCATCCGACAGATCCTGAATGAGCCGGAGCACCAAGTCACCTTCTTGAAAGGTCCTGGACTTAACCTGGCGGCTGTGATAACGGCGCAGGTCCTGTTGATAAATTGCTGATCGAGCCGCCGCCAAGTATCTTTCCTCATCTAACAAGTCAAGCGCATCTTGTCGGGCTTGCTCATTATTAGCTTCAACGTAAGCCGCCACGCGGGGTGAGTCATGACGGATGTTATTGTGCAGCACTGCTTCCGCTCCATAAACCATGAAAAAAGGTGTATAACATGTAGACCTGTTAGGAGTGGTGTTGATACTCCATAGCACTGAGGGTAATTCCTCTACCCAACAACCCGGTGTCCGTTGTAAGGGAACCATAAGCCGGGGTTTGAGACCTTTTAAGATTTCCTGATTTGCTCTCTCAGCTTGACCATTGGATTGAGGGTGAGCTACTGAAGAAACATCAAGCCGGATATGCTCTCATTGACAAAACTCCTCCATAGCACCTTGGGATAAATTAGTGCCATTGTCAGTGATAATGCTGTGTGGAAAACCAAAGCGAAAAATCACCTTTTTCATGAACTGAACCGCTGTGGCTGCATCACACTTACTCACTCCCTCTGCCTCAACCCATTTTGTGAATTTGTCAACTGCCACTAAAAGATGTGTCTTTTTATCCTTGGACCTTTTGAAAGGTCCGACCATGTCAAGCCCCCAAACTGCAAACGGCCAAGTGATTGGAATCATCCGCAACTCTTGAGCCGGCACATGCACTCGTCATGCAAATTTTGACATCCATCACACCTACTGACCAGATCCTCTGTATCAGCATGAGCCGTTAACCAATAAAAACCATGATGAAAAGCTTTGGCCACAAGAGACTTTGACCCGGCGTGATGACCACAATCCCCTTCATGGATCTCACAAAGTATTTCTTGGCCTTCTTCAGGAGAAACACAACGCTGAAACGCTCCAGTGACGCTGCGATGGTACAGCTCTCCGTCAGAAATCGCCATTGACTTGGACCACCGGGTTATCTGTCGGGCCAGGGTCTCGTCCTCTGGCAACTCGCCCTGGGTCATGTCAGCCAAAAACGGTACTGTCCAATCTGGAATAACGTGAAGAGATGCCACCAACTGTGCCTCCGGGTCAAGAACAGCCAAATCTTCCTCTCTAGGTAACTTAATAGACGGGTTATGCAAAACAACTAAAAAGGTGTTAGGTGGCACCGGCTTACGCTGAGATCCCAACCGGCTTAAGGCATCAGCCGCTTCGTTCTTCCTACGGTCGCTGTGTTCCACTTGATAACCCTTAAAATGTCCTGCAACAACGTCAACTTCACGGCGATAAGCCGCCATGAGAGGATCCTTGGAATCCCACTTGCCTGACACCTGTTGGGCCACCAAATCTGAATCACCAAGGCACCGGACCCAGCTCGGACTCATTTCTGTAGCCATCCGAAGACCATGGAGCAAGGCTTCATACTCAGCTACGTTGTTAGTGCACGAAAACATCAATCGCAACACATAACAAAATTTTTCACCTCAAGGAGAGGTTAAAACAACTCCAGCCCCGAGCCTTCCAACTGTCTGGACCCATCAAAGTGAATCGTCCAATATGTGTTGTCTGGTTTCTCCTCTGGCATCTACAACTCTGTCCAGTCATTAATGAAGTCAACCAGCGCTTGAGATTTGATCGTAGTACATGGCACATACTTCAAACCATGAGACCCAAGTTCAATAGCCCACTTGGCGACTCGTCCAGTTGCTTCTCTATTTTGAATAATGTCGCCTAGAGGAGCAGAGCTAACCACAGTGATTGGGTGACCCTGAAAGTAATGTTTGAGCTTCCGGCTCGCCATGAACACCCCATAAACGAGCTTCTGCGAATGTGGATATCTTTGTTTAGATTCAATCAGCACCTCGCTGACGTAGTAAACCGACCATTGGACCGGATGTTCCTTGCCAGCCTCCTTGCGCTCCACAATAATGGCCACACTAACAGCACGTGAGTTAGCAGCTACATATAATAACAACGGCTCTTTCTCAACCGGAGCAGCAAGAACCGGCGGCTCAGCGGGCTGTTTCTTCAAATCCTCAAAAGCAGAGTTAGCAGCATCACTCCAGACAAAGTCATCTGCCTTTTTCATCATTTGATACAAAGGCATCGCCTTCTCCCCTAACCGGCTTATGAACGAGCTTAAGGCAGCAACGCGACCCGCCAACCACTGAACGTCATTGATGCACACCGGCTTGGCCAGAGACGTGATTGCTTTAATTTTCTCCGGGTTAGCCTCGATACCTCTGTTAGACACCAAAAAACCCAAGAGTTTGCCGGCTGGGACTCCAAAAACACACTTGGCCGGGTTAAGCATCATCTTGTAGACCCGGAGGTTATCAAAGGTTTCCTTCGGATCTGTTACCAAGGTTTCCTTCTCTCTAGACTTCACCACTATATCATCCACATAGGAATGAACATTATGCCCAATCTGACTGTGAAGGCAATTCTGCACATACCGTTGATAAGTCGCCTGGGCACTCTTAAGCCCAAAAGGCATAGACACATAGCAGAAGGCTCTGAACGGAGTGATGAAGGCTGTCTTCTCCTGATCCTTGACTGTCATCTTGATCTGATGATAACCTGAATAGGCATCCAGAAAACTCAAATGCTCACAACCCGCCGTAGCATCAATGATCTGATCGATACGAGGGAGAGCAAAAGGATCAGCCGTACAAGCTTTGTTCAAATCGGTGTAGTCCACACACATACGCCAGGTGCTATTTTTCTTGAGTACAAGCACGGGGTTAGCCAACCATTCTGGGTGAAAAACTTCCACAATGAAACCGGCCGCCAAGAGCTGGGCCACCACTTCTCCGATGGCCTTGCGCCTTTCCTCATTAAACCGCCGAAGTAACTGCCTAACCGTCTTAAACTTCGGATCAATGTTAAGAGTGTGATCAGTGAGTTCTCTCGGGACACCCGGCATGTCAGAAGGTTTCCATGCAAAAATGTCCCGGTTCTCATGGATGAACTCGATGAGTGCGCTTTCCTGTTTTGGATCCAAGTTGGCACTGATGATGAACTGTTTGGATGAGTCGCCAGGCACAAAATCAACCATCTTGGTGTCATCAGCTGACTTAAATTTCAACACCGATTCATGCTCCGTAGTTGGCTTCTTCAAAGACGTCATGTCTGCCGGGTCAACATTATCTTTATAGAACTTTAACTCCTCTGTTGCACAAACAGACTCAGCACAAGCGGCATCTCCTTCTTCACACTCCAGGGCTATTTTCCGGCTTCCATGTACAGTGATGGTTCCTTTATAACCCAACATCTTGAGCTATAGATACACATAGCATGGCCGAGCCATGAACTTGGCATAAGCCGGCCGTCCAAACAGAGCATGATACGGGCTTTTGATCTTAACCACCTCAAAAGTTAACTTCTCAGCCCTGGAATCATATTCATCCCCAAAGGCTACTTCTAGTTCAATCTTACCAACTGGGTATGCCGATTTACCAGGCACAACACCGTGAAAAATAGTGTTGGATTGTTTAAGACTCTTATCAGTCAATCCCATCCGACGAAATGTCTCATAATAGATGATGTTGATGCTACTGCCTCCATCCATGAGCACCTTAGTGAATTTATATCCACCAACCTGAGGTGCCACCACCAAGGATAAGTAACCTGGATTATCAACCCGGGGAGGGTGATCTTCTCTGCTCCACACAATAGGCTGTTCTGACCACCTCAAATAACATGGAATCGCCGGCTCAACGGCATTGACAGCCCTCTTATGAAGCTTCTGGTCCCTCTTGCATAAACTAGTGGTAAATACATGGTACTGCCCACTATTCAACTGTTTTGGGTTGCTCTGATACCCGGACTGTTGCAGCTGTTGCTGCTGATTACCTTGGCCGGGTTGTGGATTATAACCTCCCTGGTTACCTGGATGGCCCTGACCGTGAAAATCGCCTCCGCCTGAACCAGCGCCCGGGCTATGAAAGCCGCCTCCGCCTGAACTGCCACCAGGCCCATGACTACCATCAAACATGTTGGAATTTTTAAATGCCTTCATGATCGTACAGTCCTTCCACAGATTGGTAGCTGGCTTCTCCCGGGTGCCGTGTCTCGGACAAGGTTCATTCAATAGTTGTTCGAGGTTGCGACCTGACCTGCCTGATCGAGGAGGTACCCTACCCTTGCGCCGTTGGTTGTTGCCCTGCGTATTGGTGTTAGCCACAAACTCGTCAGCCTTACGTTTATTACCTCCTTGATTCGCCGGGTTATGCTGGTGACCCTTGCCGTTGCCGTTCTTCTTTCCCTTCCCTGTTTTTTCTTCATCAGACACGGGACCCTTGGTACTGTCAGAATCAGCATATTTGACCAGGGCTGCCATCAACTGGCCCATGTCATTGCACTCACGCTTGAGCCGCCCCAGCTTCTACTTCAGAGGTTCAAAACGGCATTTTTTCACCAACATTAAGACTGCCGAGCCGGCATCCATCTTATCAGATGAATGTATCATCTCCTTGACCCAGCGCACCCAATGGGTCGTGGACTCACCTTCCTCTTGCTTACCATTAGTCAGGTCCACGATTGACATAGGTTGTTTACATGTGTTCTTGAAGTTCTGAATGAACCGGGCCTTCAACTCCGCCCATGAGACGATGGAATTGGGTGGCAACCCTTTCAACCAGGTGCGAGCCGTTCCATCCAACATCATAGTGAAATACTTAGCCATTGCTGCATCGCTGACCTCCAACAGCTCCATCGCCATCTCATAACTTTCAATCCATGCCCCAGGCTGCAAGTCGACCATGTAATTAGGCACTTTACGAGGCCCCTTAAAGTCTTTTGGCAAGCGCTCATTACGTATAGCCGGCACCAGGCAAGGTTGCTGGATAAGCCGGGAAAGCCTGATGAGCCGCCTGCTCAGCTGCCAATTGAACCACCCGCTAAGCCTCTTCACGGATCCTCTCCTGATCCGCCAAGTTAAGGGCTCCACCCTGCGCTGGCTCATGCCTGCGCGGTTGGTTACGGCGTTGAGCGTTGCTCGACATAGCAGCTAAGTCCATATACCTGCTATAGCTCGGGCTCCGGCTCCGGCTTGGGCGGGGTTTGAATGGATTCTGTCTCGACTGTAAGAGTACGCATCCTGCTGCGCCAGAGCCGTCTGAAGAAGTTCTCTCACCCTTCGTGTTTCGATTGCTGTCGGAGAGTCGCCTTCCACCGGGAGAGCCGCCAAACAAGCCGACGCAGCAATGAGATTCTCCAAAGGATTGGAAAAGTGACCTGGTGGTATTGGTGTATAATGAGGCGGAGCGGTATTCATACGAGGTGGTTCCATGGCCCGCGGCTGAACCGGGGCCCCGGCCCCAGGTGTCGTGATCCGGTTTGCCTCCGACGGGTTACTTGGACCAGCCTTGGGTGTGTGGAAAAGGTTCCTAGGATCGTACGTCAGAGGCAGACGTGACTGAGTCTTCTGGTGCCTTCTCCTCATGACCTTGTTTGACGCGTTCAGATCCACCGAGAGCCGGAAAGTCTCCGCTTGAAGCTGCTGAGCATGAGCATCCAAAGCCGCCCGCTCCGCGGCCATCCTGACCTCTTTTGCTGCTAAATTTTCCTTGGCCCGTGCCATCTCTTCGCGTACTCGTGCCACCTCCGCGTCATGTTGAGCCTTATCCACCGGCTCCACCACAGCGATCAACAGAGCCATCAACTTATCCATGAGGTCCATTAGCATCTGAGCCGGGGGGCGCGCGGGGTCTCCTGACTTGGCTGCTGCCGACCCGATGGTTACTGCTGCCGCAGCCGTAGAGTTCTGCCCGGGTTGAGTGCCAGCCATGAAAACTCCGGCTCGATTCGGAGGCTCAGAGAGGTCCGGAATACTGCTGCCATCGGAATAGCCCCCAAGCATGCCGTCTTGTAGCTGATACAAAGAATCTGTCTCGCCTGAGGATGACCCACCGTCGGAACAGATGGCCGTCTCATCGCCATCCACTGATCCTTCAAAGAACTCACCTCCATGGATGCCCACGAAGGCATGCTTTACGACAGGTTGGGCCCAGGCGGATCTCGCGCGCTGAGTCGTCTCGATGAGGGTGGTGCAGATGTTCGGCTCAGGGCCTGACTCGCCGATCCGAACGATGAAGACATGGATTCCGCCGAAGGGGACCCGGTACCCGTACTCAATTGAGCCGGCCTCTGGGCCCCACCCTTCATTGTTGATGTAGAGCTTGCCGCGATGACTCTTGCTCATCCGGCCCACAGCGTATCCCTTGAGCCCTTCGAAGTTGCCCTTCAAGAACTCAAATCCACCGTGCGCTGGCCCCACAGTGGGCGCCACTGTCGTGGAATTGTCACGGCAGATGTCCTAGCAAAAGGACTTAGTCGTAGGGCCGTCGCAACTAGGAAGCTTAAAGGGGTTAATCGGGACAAAGGACACGAGAGGTTTTATACTAGTTCGGCCCCTTACGATGAAGGTAAAAGCCTATGTCTAGTTGTTTTGGAATTGCTGGGGTTTCGATGACCAGGGAGCGAATATGCTTTGCCTGTCTTCGAGTTGTTGTTTCTTGTCCTAAGCCGCCGCCGGGTCGTCCCCTTATATACACGGGTTGACACCCGGCGGCCTACAGAGTCTCGGCCGGTTCATAAAACGTGTCCCACTCGGTGACTTCTTTATATGCCTTTCTTTACAAGTCTTTTTGGGCTTAGGCCTTCTACAAGTCTTAATAAACTACCGCCTTGAATGTTACTGGCCTTCTTTTGTAACCCGCCATTGGGGTTGACCCGGCCCCTCCTGGGCGGGTCTTACCTGGTAGCTATATTCCCAAGAAAAGCCGCCCGAATGTGTCGACAAATCCCGATAGGAGCTGCACATATCTCGTTCTCGGGGCACACCGGATTGTCCAAAGTTCTGGTAGGCCAGCCCAGAGTTGCCCCTGGTGGCCACTGGCGGTTGACAGGTTGGACCAACACTCAGAGAAACATTGGCCCGGGGGGGTTTAAAATAAAGATGACCCTCGGGCTCCGGAAACCCACGTGAAAAAGGCTTAGGTTGTTAGGCAAATGTAAAACCAAGGTTGGGCCTTGCTGGAGGAGTTTTATTCAAAGTGAATTGTCAAGGGGTTCCCATAATACCCAAACGCGTAAGGAATGCAAAATCAAGGAACATAGAACCGGTATGACGGAAACTAGGGCGGCAAGAGTGGAACAAAACACCAGGCATAAGGTTGAGCCCTCCGCCCTTTACCAAGTATATAGATGCATTAATTAAAATAAGAGATATTGTGATATCCCAACATAACCATGTTCCAACATGGAACAAACTTTAGCTTCACCTACAACTAACAACACTAAAAGAGGGGCTGAGTAAAGGGGGGTAACTTAGCCAAACAACGGTTTGCTAGGAAAGGTGGGTTGGAGGCTTGACATGGCAATGTGGGAGGCATGATATAACAAGTGGTAGGTAGCGCGACATAGCGATAGAACGAATAACTAGCAAGCAAATATAGAAGTGATTTCGAGGGTATGGTCATCTTGCCTGAGATCCCGCAAGGAAGAAGAACAGTCCAAGAAGTAGACAAACAGACGTAGTCGAACGAATCCTCACAACTCCGGAACGAAACCAAAGCTAACGAGTGAAGCTACCCGGAAAGAAGCAAGCAACATAGTAAACAACCATCGCATAAGCATGGCATGATGCACAATCAAGTATGATACATGTCCGGTTTAAAGAGGCATGGCATGGCAAAGTGCACAAACAATACTACAAATTAAGTGGAGCTCAATATGCAACGAGTTGCATATTGACGAAACACCACATTCCATTATTTAGTTCTCTCTCGTTTATGTACCCAACAATACTAAATGTTATTAAACATGCCAAGGGGTGAAGCATAATAAAACTATCTATCTAGGCAAGTTTAAATGAGGTCGGAACAACAAGCAACAAGTCCGGAAAAATCCTCATGTGCATATCTTAAAGTTGGTACTGTTCTGCCATAAACACAATTTTAGAGTTGTTAAACATGCAAAGTAATGTCACCACGTTAAACTAGATATTTTTCTACCCCATTTGCATATAAAGTTTATTAAATTTGGAGCTACGGTTATTAAGTTGTGAAATAAAACATTTTAACATGGCATATGAGCCAAATTTAATCAAACAACATTTTTAACATGGATGAAAGTTGGAAATTATGATACTAGATGTAATTATAAGAATTTTACATATATAAAACATTTTAATATGATGCACGTTTGGTGAGTTATTAAATGCATGATATTTGAGGGCTTTTCTGCAAAACTGCAGTGCACTGGTTAATTAGCAAAACGTTCTGCGGAAAAAACACGTCTCGGGCCGAATATGAAACAGGGGCCGAACTGGGCTACACAGTGCACTGGGCATATGGGATGTCTCACCATGGGCCATCGGGCTGGCTCGGAGCTGGCCTAAGAGACTGGTGGGCAGGGACGAGACCCACGTGCGTGCGTGCGATGGATCTATTCCTGCTCGATCCCGAGCAGGGACACGATGAGATGGTGCTCTCCGGCGGCGAAGACGTGACGCAGGAGGGTCGGGGACGGGCGGAGGAAGCGGATCCGGGCGGCGGCTCGCTGGATCTGGCGAAGAAACGGCGGGGACGAGCGCCGGCGACATGGCGCGGGTGCCGGCGGACCTGCAGGACGGCGGTGGTGGTGAGGAGCAGAGAGAGAACCAGAGGGAGAAGAGGCGGCGACCTGGGCATGGTGCTCCCGACGGCGGAGGCAACTCAGGCCAGGCGGCGAGGCTGACGAGCGGCGCAGCGGCAGATCGGGAGGAGCAGCGCGGGGCGCTGGCGCTGGGCGCGCGGGGAGCCAAACGGCGGCATGCGGGCTCACGGCGGCTCCAGATGGGCTTGGCGAGCCGACCCAGGGCCCAGGCGGGTCACGGCAGTGGGGCGTGGGGCAGGGGACGGGTGGCGTGCTAGGGATGGCTGCGGGTGGCGGCTGGGAGGTGAGGTGGTGCGAGCGGGTTGGCTGGAGGCGGGTCGCGGCAGCGCTGTAGCGACAAGGGCGCACCAAGTGGCGGAGCTCAGTTCGACGGCGCGGAAATGGAGGAGAAGGTGGGAGGAGGCTGGCGGCTAGTGGTTGGGCGACACGGAAAACAAAGGATCCTAGGGTTTTGACAGAAATGGAAGGGGGAGGCCGTCCATTTATAGGCAGCAGCTAGGAGAGGGGGTTTTAGTCCGTTTTCGGACCGTTCGATCGCCATCTGGCGGTCCAAAACGGAGAGGGGTAGCAGAGGTGGGCTAGTGGGATGTGTGGAGGGCCATGGACTGAGAGGAGAGAAGAGAAGTGCAGCCCGGCAATAGTTTCAGAGACCGAAACGTCCGACGAAGGTACCGGCAACGGTACCGCTATATGTTTAACGGTTGTGCTATCAAACGAGCTCCGAATGCGACGAAACTTTGCAGGAGGTCTACCTACACTATAATAAGACCGCAAGCCAACTTTCATACCATTCCGAGAACATTTTCTGGCCACTTATAAAATAATATTTCGGACGTGCCGCAGGTGCGTGCGAGTGTGCCTGCGCTCAGAACGGACAACGGAGAAAACTGGGGGACCCAGACAGATGCAAGTTTTGAAAACATGATGATGCAATGCACATGATGACATGACAATATGCAACACGCGAGCAAATGACATGCCAATGACGGCGCATAACTGGAAGACACCTGGCGCATCGGTCTCGGGGCGTCACAGTATTACTTGATGAAAAGTATGTGCAAAGGTTTTGACAAAAACAGTATGTGCCAAGGTAATACTCAAAATTTTGCTTATCTATTACGACTCCTTATTAATATCGATCTATACTTTTGTTATTAATTAACAACCACACATAAGAAATATAATAATGATAATATAAACAGCTCTACTTTGTACGAGTTGCCCGTTAACTCAAAAAGAAGCACACATGCTAAATTGTGTTTTAGAAAAATGCTCACCGAAGTGAATAATTTTGCTTGAAAATGGGTTTTATTGAACATGTGTCAACTTAATCAACAAACGATTATAGCAGTACTGACCGTTGGATGTTAATAACATGCACGTCATGCTTCTTCAATCTCTGATCTTCTTACTCCAGCCGCCCAAAGTAGCGCCGACGGGACCACCTGCTCCCGCCTCCCTTGACCGGTTGTGCTGCCGTGCAACCCTCACCTTCCCACACTACTCTCACTGCTGGCTAGGTCATCCCTCTACTCGCCCACACCTCTTGTTATTCTCTGGAAAAGGGAGCTTCACACTGCAGTCGAACCAATCAACCCTCGCACTCGCCTCCACATGGGCTTCACTGTATTCCCCGGTTCCAGGTCGTTCCCTTCATAGGCCTCGCCATCGTCCACCGCCTTGGAGCTCTTGGCGCGGCGTCGTCAACGTGATCAACGAACAACATCCATTGGAAAAGGATGTGGAGAGGCTGACAATTGAACCCACAAGGTCCATGGTTGCACGCATGAAAGTGCCTCCTTATTACGTGGTAAACATGATTCCTCCCCCTGAGAGCTGGGACCCACCAGCTACTTTTTCGCACGGAAGGAAGTTCCTCCTTATTACGCGCAAAGAAATGACTCCTCCCCTAACAGCTAGCACCCATCAGCTATATTTTCACACGCAATGAAGTGCCTCCTTATTACGTGAAAAAATGACTCTTTTCATCACAGTTGGGGCCCACTAACTACATGGTCGCATGTAATAAAGTGTCTCCTTACTATGTTCAAAAAATGCCCCCTAACAATTGGGTCCCACCAGCTATATCATCACACGCAAAGAAGTGTCTTCTTATTACACGGAATAAATGCTTCCTTTCCTTGACTGCTGGGACTCATTAGCTACATGGCCGCACGAAAAAAGTGTCTTCTTATTGAACACAAAAAATGACCCCCCCCTTGACACCTAGGGGCCTAGGACCTAGGTCAAAGCATACGTAGCATTATCTGACCGGTCGCAAATGTGTACATACATACTAGTCGGTCTCTCTGCAACGAAGAACCATGGCCAAATCAGGAGCAACATGTGTCGTAGTAGAGCCATTGACATAGAAGTTCAGACAGTTCCTTCTAAAACATGTACATGTATATATAACAACGTTGCAAAAAGTACAGACACATATGTACATACAGGCGGAGTCTCGAACATGTACTTGCGCATATGGGAGGGCTCGTGTACGTGGAGAGGCAACGTGGCAGAGGCAACAGACGGCTGCACTAGATGGTGGGGGTACGCAACAACGACGTTATTCTAATCGGCGACCAATTGGCTGGGTTGGAATGGAGGGAACATCATCGTGTTCCTCGGAGCCAACTGACTGGGTCAGAATGTGTCCTGTTCATCAGGAGCCAACTGGTTTGGACGGAACAACCGAAATGAGGTCCTGTTCATCGACCCCCTCCCCACCGGCTGGGGGTGTGACATACCGCAAAATGGACGAAACGGAGTTCTGTTCAACAGCCTATGGTTGACACGGGTTCTTGTTCATTGGGAGGGGTGTGGCGGATCGCAAAACAGAGTTTTGTTCAACTGCCTACGGTCGAAATATAGTCCTGTTCATAGGGAGGGGGTGCGGCATACTGTAAAACAGACTCCACGGGCTACTATTTATCCACTGTCAACTTTCTTCAGCCTCTACGGGCTACTGTTCATCCGTCAATTACCTACGGCCTTCTCAGGGTCCTGTTCATCCACCCCCATTCGTCTGGAGTGTGGCTTATTGCGGCATGACCTCCTTTGGGTCTTGTTCATCCAGCACCAACCACCTACTACTACGGGGTCCTATTCATCCAACCCCAACTGGTTGTGGTGGGGCGTATGCGCGCGCGGCAGCAATGGGAACTTTTTCATCCACAGCCAACCAACCTGCTAGCTAGGTCAACACGTCTCACACAATAGGTCGGATCGATGCAACGTACTGCTGGTCTCGACTCGATCTACGTATCACGCTGCAGTAGCTAGCAACAGGAACTATTCATCGAGAAGCAACCGACCGACTAGGTCGACTCACGTCTGCTACCTCTTGAGCACTGCGTTGGTTTTCCCTTGAAGAGGAAAGGGAGATGCAGTAAAGCAACGTAAGTATTTCCCTCAGTTCTTGAACCAAGGTATCAATCCAATAGGAGGCCGCGCATGAGTCCCTCGCACCTACACAAACAAATAAAATCCTTGCAACCAACGCAATAAAGTGGTTGTCAATCCCTTCACGGTCACTTACGAAAGTGAGATCTGATAGATATGATAAGATAATATTTTTGGTATTTTTATGATAAAGATGCAAAGTAAAGAAAGCAAAATAAACAGCGCCAGAAATAGCTTGTTGACGAGAGATTAATATGATGGAAAATAGACCCGGGGGCCATAGGTTTCACTTGTGGCTTCTCTCGAGAGCATAAGTATTACGGTGGGTAAACAAATTACTGTTGAGCAATTGACAAAATTGAGCATAGTTATGAGAATATCTTGGTATGATCATGTATATAGGCATCACGTCCGCGACAAGTAGACCGACTCCTGCCTGCATCTACTACTATTACTCCACACATCGACCGCTATCCAGCATGCATCTACAGTATTAAGTTCAAAAGATCAGAGTAACGCTTTAAGTAAGATGACATGGTGTAGAGGGATAAACTCATGCAATATGATATAAACCCCATCTTGTTATCCTCAATGGCAACAATACAATACGTGCCTTGCTGCCCCTACTGTCACTAGAAAAGGACACCGCAAGATTGAACCCAAAGCTAAGCACTTCTCCCATTGCAAGAAAGATCAATCTAGTAGGTCAAACCAAACTGATAATTCGAAGAGACTTGCAAAGATAACCAATCATACATAAAAGAATTAAGAGAAGATTCAAATATTGTTCATAGATAAACTTCATCATAAAAACCCACAATTCATCGGTCTCAACAAACACACCGCAAAAGAAGATTACATCGAATAGATCTCCACGAGAATCATGGAGAACTTTGTATTGAGATCCAAAGAGAGAGAAGAAGCCATCTAGCTAATAACTATGGACCCGAAGGTCTGAGGTAAACTACTCACACATCATCTCGGAGAGGCTATGGTGTTGATGTAGAAGCTCTCTATGATCGATGCCCCCTCCGGCGAAGCTCCGGAAAAGGCCCCAAGATGGGATCTCACGGGTACAGAATGTTGCGGCGGTGGAATTAGGTTTTTTGCTCCGCATCTGGTAGTTTGGGGGTACGTACGTAGGTATATATAGGAGGAAGAAGTACGTCGGTGGAGCAACATGGGCCCCACGAGGGTGGAGGGCGCGCCTGGGGGGGGGGGGGTTAGGCGCCCCCCCCTACCTCATGCCTTCCTGGTAGCTTTCTTGATGTAGGGTCTAAGTCCACTGGATCACGTTCGTTCCAAAAATCACGTTCCTGAAGGTTTCATTCCGTTTGGACTCCGTTTGATATTCTTTTTCCGCAAAACTCTAAAATAGGCAAAAAACAGCAATTCTGGGCTGGGCCTCCGGTTAATAGGTTAGTCCCAAAAATAATATAGAAGTGTATAATAAAGCCCAATAATGTCCAAAACAGAATATAATATAGCATAGAACAATCAAAAATTATAGATACGTTAGAGACGTATCAAGCATCCCCAAGCTTAATTCCTGCTCGTCCTCGAGTAGGTAAATGATAAAAACAGAATTTTTGATGTGGAATGCTACTTGGCATAATTTCAATGTAATTATCTTAATTGTGGTATGAATATTCAGATCCGAAAGATTCAAGAAAAAAGTTTAATATTGACATAAAAACAATAATACTTCAAGCATACTAACTAAGAAATTATGTCTTCTCAAAATAACATGGCCAAAGAAAGTTATCCCTACAAAATCATATAGTCTGGCTATGCTCTATCTTCAACACACAAAGTATTTAAATCATGCACAACCCCGATGACAAGCCAAGAAATTGTTTCATACTTTTGGTGTTCTCAAACTTTTTCAATCTTCAAGCAATACATGAGCGTGAGCGATGGACATATCACTATATGTGGAATAGAATGGTGGTTGTGGAGAAGACAAAAAAAGAGGAGAAGATAGTCTGACATCAACTAGGCGTATTAACGGGCTATGGAGATGCCCACTAATAGATATCAATGTGAGTGAGTAGGGATTGCCATGCAACGGATGCACTAGAGCTATAAGTGTGTGAAAGCTCAACAAAAGAAACTAAGTGGGTGTGCATCCAACTCGCTTGCTCACGAAGACCTATGGCATTTTGAGGAAGCCCATCATTGGAATATACAAGCCAAGTTCTATAATGAAAAATTCCCAATAGTATATGAAAGTGATATCATAGTAGACTCTCTATCATGAAGATCATGGTGCTACTTTGAAGCACAAGTGTGGTAAAAGGATAGTAACATTTTCCCTTCTCTCTTTTTCTCTCATCATCATTTTTTTGATTTAGTCTGGAGTCTCATCCGGACTTGTGGGGGAATCATAGTCTCCATCATCCTTTCCTCACTTGGGACAATGCTCTAAAAATGATGATCATCACACTTTTATTTACTTACAACTCAACAATTACAACTCAATACTTAGAACAAAATATGATTCTATGTGAATGCCTCCAACGGTGTATCGGGATATGCAATGAATCAAGAGTGACATGTATGAAAGAATTATGAACGGTGGCTTTGCCACAAATACAATGTCAACTACTTGATCATGAAAAGCAATATGACAATGATGGAGTGTGTCGTAATAAACGGAACGGTGGTAAGTTGCATGGCAATATATCTTGGAATGGCTATGGAAATGCCATGATAGGTAGGTATGGTGGCTGTTTTGAGGAATGTATATGGTGGGTGTATGATACCGGCGAAAAGTGTGCGGTATTAGAGAGGCTAGCAATGGTGGAAGGAAGAAAGTGCATATAATCCATGGACTCAACATTAGTCATAAAGAACTCATATACTTATTGCAAAAATCTACAAGTTATCAAAGCAAAGTATTACGTGCATGCTCCTAGGGGATAGATTGGTAGGAAAAGACCAGTGCTCGTCCCCGACCGCCACTCATAAGGAAGACAATCAATAAATAAATCATGCTCCGACTTCATCACATAACGGTTCATCATACATGCATGCTACGGGAATCACAAACTTTAACACAAGTATTTATCAAATTCAAAACTACTCAACTAGCATGACTCTAATATCACCATCTTCATATCTCAAAACAATTAGCTAGTATCAAACTTCTCATAGTATTCAACACACTCATAAAAAAATTACTAATCTTGAATGCCTAACATAATTAAAGCAAATTACCACGCTGTTTTGTAGGACTCTCAAAATAATCTAAGTGAAGCATGAGAGAACAATAGTTTCTATAAAACAAATCCACCACGGTGCTATAAAAGATATAAGTGAAGCACTAGAGCAAAAACTATATAACTCAAAAGATATAAGTGAAGCACATAGAGTATTCTAACAATTTCCGAATCATGTGTGTCTCTCTCAAAAGGTGTGTACAGCAAGGATTATTGTGGCAAACTAACAAATAAAGACTCAAATAATACAAGACGCTCCAAGCAAAACACATATCATGTGGTGAATAAAAATTTAGCTCCAAGTAAAGTTACCGATGGAAGTAGACGAAAAGAGGGGATGCCTTCCGGGGCATCCGCAAGCTTTGGCTTTTAGGTGTCCTTAGATTATCTTGGGGTGCCATGGGCATCCCCAAGCTTAGTCTCTTGCCACTCCTTGTTCCATAATCCATCAAATCTTTTACCCAAAACTTGAAAACTTCACAACACAAAACTTAACAGAAAATCTCGTGAGCTCCGTTAGCGAAAGAAAACAAAACGCCACTTTAAGGTACTATAATGAAATCATTATTTATTTATATTGCTGTTAACCTACTGTATTCCAACTTCTCTATGATTTATAAACTATTTTACTAGCCATAGATTCATCAAAATACGCAAACAACACACGAAAAATAGAATCTGTCAAAAACATAACAGTATGTAGTAATCTGTAACTAACGCAACCTTCTCGAACTCCAAAAATTCAGCCAAAATAGTACAACCTAGATAAATTTTTTATTGATCAGAAGCAATTGGAATCGATATTTTATCACGTTCTGGTGATTTCTAACAATTATTTTCGTGAACAGAAAGTTTTTGGAATTCTCAGCAAGATCAAATAACTATCATCCAAAAAGATCCTATAGGTTAAACTTGGCACAAACACTAATTAAAACATAAAAACACATCTAACCAGAGGCTAGATCAAATATTTTTTCCTAAACAGAAGCAAAAAAGCAAAAAACTAAAAATAAAATTGGGTTGCCTCCCAACAAGCGCTATCGTTTAATGCCCCGAGCTAGGCATAATAGCAAAGATAGATCTAGGTATTGCCATCTTTGGTAGGCAATTCTTTAATGAGACATCTATCACCCTTAGGAGTTTTTTATTTTTATTAATTATCAAACTTCTAGGCACAAAATCGAAAAATTCATTTGTAGCAAATGGTTCCTTAATGATAGCAAAAAGATTGGGATGAATACTTATAGATTTGAGATCCGCAGTTTCCTTGCTAGAGGATTCACCCTTATTTTTAGGAACATACATAAGCTTGGAAATTTTAGTTGGAGGACTTGGAGTATTCTTTACGGAAGAAAAAGTGGTTCACAAGTTGGTAATGATACCCTCAAGTTTATCGATTACAGTGGAATCCTAATTTATTCTTTCATTAACTACGGGTTCCTTCTCCTTCATATTTTTCAAAGTAACTCCTACTTTAGATCCATAATGGGTAATTTGGTTGTGGATCTTTTTATCCAAATTTTCAATTAACTCTACGGTAGCAACTTTATTTTCAATAATTTCAAGTCTTTGCATTACATGCTCCAATGTTAACATAATTCCATTAACCAAAAGAGGGGGTGAGCCAAACAAATCTATCATAGCATTATAAGAATCAAAATTATGGCTACCCAAGAAATTCCCTCCGGTAATGGTATCAAGAATATATCAGTACCAAGGAGTAGCGCCTACATAAAAATTGCGGAGAAGAACGGAAGTAGATTGCTTCCTGGTAGATCTATTTTGAGCATTGCAAATTCTATACCAAGAGTCTTTTAGATTTTCTCCTTCCCTTTGCTTAAAATTAAGAACTTCATTTTCGGGAGACAATGGAGAAGATAGGGGACTAGCCATAACGACAAGCAAGCAATCCAACACACGAGCAACCAAGAAGCACGCGAAAAAGAGGCGAACGGAAAAGAGAGGGCGAATAAAACGGCAAGGGTGAAGTGGGGGAGAGGAAAACGAGAGGCAAATGGAAAATAATGTAATGCGAGAGATAAGGGTTTGTGATGGGTACTTGGTAAGTTGACTTTTGCGTAGACTCCCCGGCAACGGCGCCAGAAATCCATCTTGCTACCTCTTGAGCACTGCATTGGTTTTCCCTTGAAGAGGAAAGGGTGATGCAGTAAAGCAGCGTAAGTATTTCCCTCAGTTTTTGAGAAGCAAGGTATCAATCCAGTAGGAGGCCATGCACGAGTCCCTCGCACCTACACAAACAAATAAAATCCTCGCAACCAATGCAATAAATGGGTTTTCAATCCCTTCACGGTCACTTACGCAAATGAGATCTGATAGATATGATAAGATAAATTTTTTGGTATTTTTATGATAAAGATGCAAAGTAAAGAAAGCAAAATAAACAACGCTAGAAATAGCTTGTTGACGGGAGATTAATATGATGGAAAATAGACCCGGGGGCCATAGGTTTCACTAGTGGCTTCTCTCGAGAGCATAAGTATTACGGTGGGTAAACAAATTATTGTTGAGCAATTGACAGAACTGAGCATAGTTATGAGAATATCTTGGTATGATCCTGTATATAGGCATCACACCCGCGACAAGTAGACCGACTCCTGCTTGCATCTACTACTATTACTCCACACATCGACCGCTATCCAGCATGCATCTAGAGTATTAAGTTCAAAAGAACAGAGTAACGCTTTAGTAAGATGACATGATGTAGAGGGATAAACTCATGCAATATGATATAAACCCCATCTTGTTATCCTCGATGGCAACAATACAATATGTGCCTTTCTGCCCCTACTGTCACTGGGAAAGGACACCACAAGATTGAACCCGAAGCTAAGAACTTCTCCCATTGTAAGAAATATCAATCTAGTAGGCCAAACCAAACTGATAATTCGAAGAGACTTGCAAAGATAACCAATTATACATAAAAGAATTCAGAGAAGATTCAAATATTGTTCATAGATAAACTTGATCATAAACCCACAATTCATCGGTCTCAACAAACACACCGCAAAAGAAGATTACATCGAATAGGTCTCCATGAGAATCATGGAGAACTTTGTATTGAGATCCAAAGAGAGAGAAGAAGCCATCTAGCTAATAACTATGTACCCGAAGGTCTGAGGTAAACTACTCACACATCATCGGAGAGGCTATGGTGTTGATGTAGAAGCCCTTCGTGATCGATGCCCCCTCTGGCGGAGCTCCGGAAAAGGCCCCAAGGTGGGATCTCACGGGTACAGAAGGTTGCGGCAGTGGAATTAGGTTTTTTGCTCTGTATCTGGTAGTTTGGGGGTACGTAGATATATATAGGAGGAAGAAGTATGTCGGTGGAGCAACATGGGCCCCACGAGAGTGGATGGCGTGCCTAGGGGGTAGACGCGCCCCCCTACCTCATGCCTTCATGGTAGCTTTCTTGATGTAGGTTCCAAGGCCTCTGGATCACGTTCGTTCCAAAAATCACATTCCCGAAGGTTTATTTCGTTTGGACTCCGTTTGATATTCTTTTTCTGCGAAACTCTAAAATAGGCAAAAAATAGCAATTCTGGGCTAGGCCTCTGGTTAACAGGTTAGTCCCAAAAATAATATAAAAGTGTATAATAAAGTCCAATAATGTCCAAAACAGAATATAATATAGTATGGAACAAAAAAAAATTATAGATACGTTGGAGATGTATCAACGTCTCGCACGGATCGATCGGGCAAATTATGTATGTGCATGAGTCTCAGTCACATCGATTGGGTTCAGCAAATGGATCGCTCGGGTTCACTTAGCAGTGAAGGGATCACTGGGGTTCAGCTAGCGGCGAAGGAACCACTCGGGTTTAGTAGTAGTGCAAGGGATCGATCGCTCGTGTTTAGTAAGCGAGGGATCGCTCGGTTTCACTATTGCGAACGAGGAATAGATCGCTTGGGTTCAGTAAGCAAACAGCTCACTTGAGTTCAGTTAGCGAAGGACTCACACTCGCGTGCGCGTGAGAAAAACACAAAAACCACTACATCACTCGGGCCTGATCGCCCACCGATTGCCCACTGTATACTGGGAAATCCCTGAAAATTTCCTCGCCCCTCATTTCTACCACAATTTTTTACGTCATGGACAACCCAAATAATTTCATGCAGGTCCTCCTTCAGCCCACCCAGGACAAAAAAACACATTTTCTGTCATATTTTTTGTCATAGAAATAGGAACCCATCACATCTATGATGATGCGTGTTTTTATCATAATTATCGTCATGGAAGTGTCACCTTCATGACAGAAAAAGTTTTCGTTCAGATCGTAATATCATGAAAGTGTCTTTTTTTAGTGAAGCGTCACACACAACTCATCACAAACATTTGGCCTTCGCAACCGTGTGTGATATTAAAACCCCATAGAATTTATTAATTGCATTTGAATGCATGATGTCTATTTCCAGGATGTTGTCTGACTCGCATCCGCCACCGAGTAGATGACCACTCCAAAGGTTCTTGTTCATGTACCAAGGCTTCTCCCAATAAGTCCATTCCAGGCGAGATCACTACTAGGAAAAGGGCTATAGATAGGATTGACACTAATGGCGCACCAGGGAAGTAGTGCTCCACTACTATATACTAATGGCGCACCAGTTGGTGATGCGCCATTAGTGTGGAAGACACTAATGGCGCACTAGAAAATAGGTGCGCCACTAGTGATAATTTTTTTTTCATTTTTACATACATACTAATGGCGCATCCTACTGAAGTGCGCCATTACTAGTTCTAACTAGTAATGGCGCACCAGACAGGGAGTGCGCCAGTACTGATTTTTTTTATTCTTTTTTTGCAACACTACTAATGGCGCACCGCCTCATAGTGCGCCATTACTAGTTTAAACTACTAATGGCGCACCCTGTAAAAGTGCGCCATTAGTATATATATATATATTTTACTTTTCTGCAAAACTTCTAATGGCGCACCACCTGCAGGTGCGCCATTAGTAACCAGGGTTACTAATGGCGCATTTGTAGGTGGTGCGCCATTAGTAACCTGGGACCCCAACAAGATATTTTGGACAGCCACACCTACCCACTCACTTTCCCCACTTCATTCCCTCCACCTCCTTCTCCAAGCTTTCGGCTGCCTCCTCCTCCTCACCTCATTTCCACCATAGATTCATCAAAATTAAGTGGTGAAATTACATTTTTTTGATAGGTAAGTAAGGGGAAAGCTATCTTCATGATGTAGATCTACTTTTTTTCTCCCTAGCTCGCTCCAACAACGTGCACATGCACTTTTTATGGCCTAGCTAGATCTATGTATGTTTGTGGTGTTGCATGTGTTTGTGGTGTTGCATATATGTTTGTGTTTGCAGGTACCGGTATTTGAAATGCGATAGTTGCCAATATTTTGCCGGAATGTTGATTCATTTCCGTTTTGGCGAGAATTTTGGCACTATGCATTCTTTTTGGTCCTATTTTTAGGGAAGGTCATGCCAAATTTTTTCTTGGCTCTAAAATATCGTTTTGCTCTACCCCGCAGGCGACCATGGTCCGCACGATGACCGAAGGCATCGTGAATAGGTTTTTGAGCTCCGCGAAGGCCGAGATGCTTCAAAAGAACGAGACGGGGATAAGATGTCCGTGTCGAAGATGCAAGTTGAAGAGCCTTATTGCGGATCCGGATTCCGGGCAGGTGCGGGACCACCTACTCTTGCGTGGTTTCATGGATGGCTATCGGTGGCAAGGTGATGAAGATGACTATGAAGTCGTCCATGGGGGCCGGGCAAGAAATGAGGAAGGGCAACAAGACAAGTACCACCGCGGCGAGAAGACGAAGAATCTCCAGGACATGATCACGACGATGATGCTATACACAGTCATCATGTAGAAGATGTCGTACATGATGATGAGGAAGATCAAGACGAAGGGCATGATCATGAAGATGAAGATGCCGGAGCAGACGACGATGGAGGCTGGGTGCAGGACCCTCATATTCAAGAGCTGCTTCTCAAGCAGACGGATAACGCAAGAGCTGCCGCCCGAGAGAAAGCCAATCTGGATCAACTAGAGATAGACGCGGTTACTCCATTGTATGAAGGATGCAGGCCCGAGGATACCCGCCTGAAAGTAACGCTCATGGCTCTGGAGATGAAGGTAAAACACAAAATGACCGACGCATGCTTCGACGAGAACATGTCATTCTAGCACGAACGTCTTTCCAAGGGGAACAAGTGCCCGACCAGTTTCGAGGAGGCGAAGAAAATCATGTGTCCTCTGGATTTACCGCACGTGAAATACCATGTGTGCATGAACAATTGCATCATTTATCGGGACGAGCACGCGGAGTCTAGCATATGTCCGGTGTGCGGCGTCACTCGATACAAGAAGAGGAAGAAAGATCCTCGAAAATTGGTGTGGTACTTTTCGATCACTCCTCGTCTGCAGCGGTATTTCACGGACCCTAAGGTAGCAAAGCTCCTGCGTTGTCACGCGGATAGGGAGGAGAAGAAGCGAGAAGATGACGGAAATGGTCCGGAGATAAATAAAAAAGACAAGATGCTGAGTCACCCTAAGGATGCGAGCCAGTGGCAAGCGTTGAACTTCGAATACCCAGAATTTGGGAAGGATTCAAGGAACATCGTGCTGGGCGCGAGCACCGATGGAGTCAATCCGTTTGGCAGCCAGAGAAGCACACATAGCACCTGGCCTGTGTTTGTGTGGATGTACAACCTTCCCCCTGGTTGTGCATGAAGAGGAAGTACATTCACGTGAGTATGCTAATTGAAGGGCTGAAACAACCAGGGAACGACATCAATCTGTATCTGGGGCTGCTGAAAGAGGAGCAAGACACGCTGTGGAAAACGCCAGCCAATACGTGGGACGCCGCAGAGAAAGAATATTTCCCTATGAGAGCCGCATTGCTCACGACGGTGCACGAATATCTCGGTTACGGATATCTCGCGGGGCAGGTAGTCCATGGATTTTCTGGATGCGTAAGGTGCATGGATGACACAACGTATCGCCAGCTAGATAGAGATCCCGGGTCTTCGAAAACCGTGTTCATGGGACATCGAAGGTGGCTACGCGACGATGACCCGTGGAGGAAACGCAAGGATCTGTTCGATGGTGAAACCGAACTTCGAAAACACCCGCGTACGAGGAGCAACGAGGAAATAGACGAGCTGTTGAAAAATTGGAAAGATTGCCCACTGCCGGGAAAGAAGCAAAAGGCGCCAGAGCCGGGAAAGAAGCGAAAGGCGCCAGAGCCGCTGCTGAAGGTAAGGAAAATGAGGTCTGTTTTCTGGGACTTGCCATACTGGAAGATCCACCGTGTGCCTCACAGCCTTGATGCCATGCATATCACGAAGAACGTGTGCGAGAGTCTTCTTGGTACCCTGCTCAGCATGCCAGAGAGGACCAAAGATGGGCCTAAAGCAAGGGCAGACTTGAAATCAATGGGCATCAGGCAGGAGCATCACGCTAATGATGATGATGATGAGGCGAAGCAGGACACAGAAACTCGTCGCAAAGGCAAAAAGGCCAAGAAGACCGGAAGTGACTACCCTCCTGCGTGCTTCACTCTAAGTCAGGAGGAGATCGAGCAGTTTTTCACCTGCCTCATAGGAGTAAAACTTCCTTACGGTTACGCGGGGAAGATAAGCAGATACCTAGACCCAGCAAAGCAGAAGTTCAGCGGGATGATGTCTCACGACTGTCACGTGCTGATGATGCAGATACTTCCAGTTGCAATCCATGGGATCATGGACGCGCACGTCCGTGAAACGCTATTTGGCCTATGCAACTTTTTCGACGTCATCTCTCGGAAGTCGATTGGCGTGAGGCAACTCAGAAGGCTACAGGAAGAGATCATGGTGATACTATGCGAGCTTGAGATGTACTTCCCGCCCGCATTCTTCGACGTTATGGTGCATCTGCTGGTCCATATCATGGAGGATATCATCCAACTCGGGCTGACGTTCCTGCACAGCATGATGCCGTTCGAAAGGATGAATGGTGTCATCAAAGGATACGTTCGCAACATGTCACGTCCAGAGGGAAGTATAGCCAGGGGATTTCTGACCGAAGAGTGCATCTCCTACTGCACGAATTATCTAGGCATCGAGAACCCCGTTGGTCTGCCCGTCAGCAGGCACCTCGGCAGGCTCGCTGGATGGGGTCACCGTGAGGGTCGCCGTGAAATGCATGTCGACTTCGAGGGTCGACTCGCCGACTTTGAAAGAGCAAACCTAGTCGCGCTACAACACATAGACGTGGTCGATCCTTGGGTGGTAGAGCACAAAACCTTTATTGAGAAGACGTACAATGACCGAGGCCAACAGAGGACGAACGGAGATATAATCAAAGAGCACAACTCATGTTTCATGCGTTGGTTCAAGCAGAAGCTTCTGTCGTACCCTTTACATGAGGATTCTTTCGCGGAAGAACAACTCATATTCGCCTTGTCACAGGGCGCCGAGCACAACCTGATGACCTATGAGGCGTACGATATCAACGGCTACACATTCTACACCGAGAACAAGGACATGAAGAGCGATGGTTATCAGAACTCCGGGGTAACGATGGAATCCTGCACCAGTAATGACAAGGACAGATACTACGGAAGGATCGAGGAGATCTGGGAGCTGAGCTACGCTAGAGAGAAGGTCCCGATGTTCCGTGTCAGATGGGCCAAGAGAATCCTAAAAGAAGACCGGTACTTCACCACCATGGTTATACCCTAAGCCAAATCCAAGACCGCGGGCGCAAACGTCACCGCGAAAAATGAGCCATGGGTACTGGCTTCCCAAGTGGACCAATGCTTCTTCATTACTGACCCGTCAAAGCCCAGTCGTGTTTTCGTGAGGAGAGGCAAAAGGAAGATCATCGGAATGGATGGAGTAGCCAATGAGCAAGACTTCGACAAGTACGGCGACCCAAAGATCGAACATGACGACGACGATGAAGTAGCAGCACACACCACAAGAAGAAGCAGTACCACCCTACCTAAAGGACGTCCGTTCCACAGAAGAACTCCATTTGCGAAAAAGAAGGGCAAGAAGATTGTGAACAGATAGCTAGCTAAGATCGATTGTATTTAAATCGTAGTCTTCATTTCTCGATTTTATTTAATGGGCACTTTTTGATATCATGAATATTTTTAAATGTCACGGGCACTTTTTGAATCCATGAGGACACTCGATCTCGATCCCCCTCCACCGCCTCCGACGAGCACCCGCCCCCCCGCACCCTCCCCCGCTCCACCGCCGCCGCCGATGATATTTTCAAGTAACAAATTTGAACATATTTTTTTAAAAAATATTACTATTTTTTATAAAAAAAATATTACTGTTATGATTTAAACAAGTTTGAACATATTTAAACACAAATAAATATCAAACAGCATTTAAAATGCAAAAAAAATATTGTGGAGCCCGGGAATCAAACCCAGGACCTCCTGGTGTGTGTGCTGCATGCTGACCAGTCGGGCTAGTGGGCGGGTTCTAATGTGGATTGGGTTATGTGCAATATAACCTGTGCTCGAACTGTAATAAAAAAACATTCTAATGGCGCACCGCTGCAGGGTGCGCCATTGCTATCTAAAAAAAGATTTCTAATGGTGCACCGCTGCGGGGTGCGCCATTGCTATCTAAAAAAAGATTTCTAATGGTGCACCGAGGTGTGGTGCGCCATTAGTAAGCTTCCCCCTAGCTATCCTGCCTCTCTCTCGCCAGATCCCCTTCGACCCTCTCTCCCTCGCCACCAGATCCACCCGCGCGCTGCCCCCACCCACGACGCCGCCGACCCGACCCTCACTGGACTCCACCCCCGCCGCCCCCGCGCCCCCACCCCCGCCGCCCCGACCCTCGCCGGACTCCACACCCCCGCCGCCTCCAGAGAGACCACCCCTCGCCCGATTCCCCCTCTTTCCCCATCGAGCCGCCTCCTCCTCGGCTCGTACTCGAGCGTGAGAGCTCGTGCGGTGACCGCGCTCGCCGTCGTCATTGTTGCGGCCACCATCGTCCCCACGCCAAGATAGTGTGTCCCCCGGCGTCCCCGTCGTCTACAAGTACAGATCGAGCCAGGGCACCGCCGAACGACGGAATCGAGATCGTCTTCTTCCATCTGCCATCGTCGATTTCGCCTCGATCCGCGCCGCCTCGACCGCCCCCGACCTTGCCGAGTTCGCCTACGCCCCCCTATGAGCCCATCCGTCGATCCCCTTCTTCCTTCGCCGTGTGCTGCAGCTACTGGCGGTCATGACCATGGCCATGGCCGTGTGCTTTGTGTAGGATTTCTAGTTGGACTACTACTGCTAGGACTTGCTCCAGATTTTAGTTGCCATGGCCATGTGTTGTGTGCTTTGTGTAGGATTTCTAGTTGCCATGGCCATGGCCGTGTGCTGTGCCATGGCCATAGGAGTAGTAGTGGTGGCCATATAGTTGGACTACTACTGCTAGGACTTGCTCCCGATTTTAGGATTTCTTTTCTTTTAGGATTTATTTTCTTCTAGGACTAGGTTTTTATTATTTTTCTGTTGTGATTGTTTTTTGAGCTCTTTCTTTTTCATTTCCTACTATCCTTATCCTAATTGTCTTAAATTGTTATGATGTGTGTAACAGGATTAGATCTTGGATTTGCTAGTGGACTTTGGGAGTTTCTTAGCCAGCTTGGTGACTCCATATTTTTCACTATTTCAGCAAGTCTTTTGTAAGCATTAAACTTTTAGCACTATATTTCTATCTTATGTGTTCATCTGTTTGCTTCCAATTGCTATATATGTATTGTTGTTACTAAAAATGATGAAGCTCCTGTAAATTGCTATACATATATATGTGTATGATGATCCTCCTTTCCTGCAGTAGTATAACTAGGATATAAAGCACATTGAACTAACAATCTTGTATGGTGCCTAAACTACAATGGTTCAGGAACATCAGATGACATAGCATGTGGATATTGACATAGGATGAGTAGATTAATAAGTGAGCCAAAAGTGATGGACAAACCTCATGCTAGGAATTCTCGAGGGTTGCAGTACATGGAATGCATTTGCAACTGCAGCCAAAACCTAATATATACCAAAAAATTGTATAGAAATATGCTGAATTTTCTGCTCTGATTGTTTCTCAAAGAAATTTAGCAAAAAAATGGGGTCCTGGGAGACGCCGCTGCTGCTTGAGGCCCTTGAGAGGCCCTTCGTGTCATGATGATTTTGCAGGTACCCCGAGAGGCCCTTGAGTTTGCCAGAATGTCGATTAACTTCCGTTCTGGCAAATTCGGGTACTCCATATGTCCTATTTTCAGCAAAGGTCATGCTGAAATTTTCCGTGAATTTTAGCATGACTTTGCTAAACATCGGACATATGAGGTACTTGCTACTAATGCATGGGCCGGGGTATCTTAGTACTTAATTAAGTAGGATCAACTGCCCCTTTATTCTTGCTGCATTAAACCACAGGTGGCAATAGAGCCAAGTGATTAGGCCCAACATAGAAATTCTCCTCAGCATCGATAAACCCTACATGATAAACCCAACATAGGTGGCAATAGAGCCAACTGATTAGTGCCAAGTGATTAGGCCCAACCTAGGGTGCCTCGGCATCGATAAACCCTAAATGATGAAAACTTAGCATTTAGGGTGCCTCGGCGTCGACAAACCTTAAATGATGAAACCTTGGCTTTTAGGGTGCCTCGGTGTCGATGAGAACCTAAATGATGTACGCTTAGGCTTTTAGGGTTCCTCGGCGTCGACAAACCCTAAATGATAAAAGCTTAGCTTTTAGGATGCCTCGGTGTCGACAAACCCTAAATGATGAGACCATGATCTTGTTCCTTGACAAGAACCAAATTTTTGACCAAACTTTTTTCCTATTTAGAGCGAAACATGGCCCACAACGATGAGGCCGGCGGTTCGGGCGGCAAGCAATTCTGGGAGCTATCCCAGGAGTTGGAGGAAGAACCTCACCGCTATGAGGACGCCGCAGAAGACACCGATCCTGACTACACAACCCCTAGTGGCGTCGGGGATGACACCACTGATGATGGCGCCGCGGATGCCACCACTGATGATGGCGGCGCACGCACAGATGGCAGCCAACCGAAGAGGCAACGGAAGGACCGGTGCCCGAACGTGCTCGGCACCGTCAGGGAGGAATTTACTGAAGTGAACTCCGACGGGCATCCGACGGCGCCCAAACACGTAGTCAAGGGGTACTCGATTCAGCTCGGGTGCATTCTCCAGAGCACCGCCTCGATCAACACCGAGAACTTAAGGCATAAGGACCGAGGGAATTTGCGCAGCCTCCTCTTCACGAAGCTGCACGAACGATACAAGTTCCCCTCTGAGTTCGCAAACACACGCCTCTCGGATAATAAAGTGAACGGTGCCGCCCTCACGACGATGAGCACGGCCCTGTCTACTTGGAAAAGCATGGTGAAGGCAATGATTGACAAAGGTGATAGTTATGAGAAGATCAAGGCGAAATATCCTTTGATGAGCGAAGATGACTACAAGGAGTTCAAGATCAAGTGCGAGAGCCCCGCAACCTCCGAATCAAGTAAGTGGGGGAAAGAAATGCGGCAGTTGAACATAGGGGTCCACCAAATCGGTCCCGGCGGTTACAGAGTGGCGGAGCCTGTATGGGACAAGGAGGACGTGGAGCGTGCCGAGCAAGGCCTACCGCCCCGCTTCGAGAAATACAGTGACAAGCAGACCAGGAACTTTCTCAGGGCCCGGTACAAGGAGGACCCGGTAACAAAGGAGCTTACCACGGATCCGAAGACCAAGGAGCTTGAGCTTGTTCTGGTAAGGAATACACCCCCGCGTAATTAGCTCCATATGGTTGCATTCTAATTAATCCCCAATATTTCTAAATGGTTCACGTTCCTTCCGCAGGACAAACAAAGCAGTAGCGCGGGGTCGTCTCAGAGCTCCCCTTTCGACACCCCTTTGAATAGGGCATTGAACGTAATGAAAAACAGGGATAAGCTCAATAAGCCGACGTCAGCTGGTCGTGTGGCCGGCAAAGGCTTGTCCACAAAATGGTCGTCATACTATGGCGCCGGTGCGCGAAAGGAGAAAAAGACCAGCTCGGAAAGCCAGTCGCGCGAGGTTGAAGCACTCAAGGCGCAAGTGGAGTGGATTCCGGAGATGGTCCAAGAGCAAGTGCAACAACAACTGGGATCGACGCTTACTGGCATTATGCCTACCTTGATTCATGGGATAATGACGTGGATTGCGGGTGGCCAATAGGGGCGCCCCCGATTCCCAGCTTCATGGCCAGCAACTCACACAACGCGCAGGCGGCAGCATTGGTGTCTCCGGCGGCGGCGGTATTTGTGTCTACGGCGCCGGCGCCATTGGTGTCTCCGGCGGTGGTGGTATTGGTGTCTCCGACGCCGGCATTGGAGCTTAATGCACCCGGGTGTACGCCTGCTGGCACCTCGCCAGCAAGCGGCCCCTCCGTCAGTTGCACGCCCGCCGTTGGCTGTGCCTCGACAATAGCCGAGCTCGACGGCATCACGGTAACTAAGCCTCTCGGCCGAGGACTTCATCTCCTTGCCTTTGACTGGGCATCCCTGACGCCCTACATGTTTTCGCAGGGCGCCGCCAACATTCCTTGCACTCTCCTGCACTTCGTGGGCGGCGAGTTGGTCGATGTCGCCAAGGGCAGAATCATTCAACCGGGCAACCCCGTGTTCCACGGTAATCCGAAGCCACCCACAATGTATAGGGTTGAAGTGGTTCGGGTGTTGCCAGGCTGCGACGAGCTGTTACCTCCGATTCAACCCGCTGGGGCCGACGAAGAAGATGAGATGACCCTCAGCGCCTGCGTAAGCTGGCCCCTGCTTTGGCCGAAGAGCCAGATTCGTTTGGGGGCGGGGGACACCACCCCACAGACAAGACCGCCAGTCGTGCCGGCGCCAAGCCATGGAAAGAACGCCACAACACTACCGGACATGCCGGACATCCCTATGGCACAGGATCCGGACGACAACGACAATGACGATGGTACATTTACCAATGTCGATAAGTACTTTGCCGAACATGGGTACGGTGACGAGTTCTGCGGGCCTCCTTCTCAAGAACCCAAACAAGACGACCGCGATCTAGCTGGTACGGAGAAACCCAATTGCAACAGGCGTCGTCTGGCGTTCAGTTCTCAGGAGACGCCTCTAGCTGCCGCCTTCACCGAGCCTCAGATAGCGGAGGTGCCAAATATTATCAGCCCCAACACGCTCAAGAAGGCGGTCTGTGAGCAGAACTCGGTCCCATTATAGCAGATCAAGAAGAAGGGCAGGAAACGGCCGACTAAAAAGGCCGCCGGTGCGAGCCAGCCAGCACCGAGTACGATCCATGCTTGGGACGGGCCACCTTCACCTAAGGATATCTCGAGGAGGGTGCATGTGGTGGGTAGGGCGATGCTACCGACAAATATGCTCAATGCTGCAACCGGTGCTATGCGGAGTCTGCACGACAGTGTTCTTTCTTTGGAGAAGCGGCGTCTCAGAGAGAATGATGTGGCATACCCGGTTTTCGTGGCAAAGGTGCCAGAGGGCAAGGGCTTTGTGGATGGCGACATCGGGGGTATGATCGTCCTGTGGTTTGATGACATCTTTGCTATGTTTAACCTTCATCCGCTGCACTACACCTTCGTTCGGCTGTTTTCGCTGAGTGTGGAGATGCGGATCATTAGAGACAAGACCCCATACATCATGATCGTCGACCCCTTCTACATGCGTGCCAAGCTCTTGAGCAGCGCTGGGGACCGCAAAGTCGCGAGTTCACACCTCGAAGACGTCATTCTGGCAAACCCAGATAAGGATAACTTCCTTGTGGCTTACTTTCCCGAGTAAGTCATCCCTTAACCGCCCCGTAACATATGATTTCTTAGATTTCGATCGTTCTTTTTTTTTTCTAACATTCCGTGTTCTGTGCAGTGACACACATTGCACACTCATCCTCTTAAGCCCGAAATATTCCATGGCCACGTATTTCGACCCGAACCGTAACTCCAAGATAGATTACACAAATATCAAGAAAGTTCTTGATGATGTTCTCCCCGGCTACGCCAAATCTGGAGGCACCTTCACCAGGGCAGTTCGTAAGTACGACAAGCACGTGTTCGCCCACAATACGACGTTTTGCTGCGTCAAGCAGCCGCCTGGCGGTCAGAAGGATGCCTACTACGCCCTCCATCACATGCGGGCGATCGTAAGGGACCATCATCACCTTCTGCTACCAAATAATCTCAAAGATTGGGCCGCGAGCTTGTCGGCAATCCAGGACGCGGACATCAGACAAAAATTCTTTCGCATCCAGTCGGAGTTTGCGGACATCATCCATCAAGATGTCCTTCATACCTCGGGGCAGTTCTTCCTCAGATATCAACCGTCCAACATTGAGATAGACGGAATGCTACAAATGCAGGTTGACAATGCCCGCGATTTCATGACCATCACGATAGACGGCGGCTTCATCCACGCTCTTATCCATGAGTCGAGTCGAAAGTAGTGATGTGTAGTTCTGAAACATTGATTGGCTCATGTTGTAATTAAACTTTAATGAATTGTATGTCTCTTTGGTTTGGATAGTCGTTCAACTTAGATGTAATCGATGCTATTTATTAGTAGAACCCTGAATTGTGCTATTAATGTCTTGCTTTTCTCTTCCGATCCTTTTGTTGCATACTTATATATTGCTTATGTATGTATTGTCTGTTGTTTGGCTTGTGCATAGAGATTGTCGGATTTCGGGTTCCGGCAGACCCTTGAGGTTCGAACACTGGGGTGCGCGCGAAGATTTCGCCTCCTACCTACCTGCACCCCTCCGCCTTGCTAAGATCTAAGCTATGGAAAGAACAACACAAGAGACACAGGGTTTATACTGGTTCGGGCCACTATTGTGGTGTAATACCCTACTCCAATGTGTGGTGTGGTGGATTGCCTCTTGGGCTGATGATGATGAACAATACAAGAAAGAACGGCCTCGCGAGGGTCTGTTCTTGGCTGGGGCGATGAACTGCTGGGAGGAGTCCAGTCGCCCTTCTCTCTCTCTCTCTCTTCTCGATTGTTTATGCCTCTTTGTCTCTCTAAACCTCTCTGGCTCTCTCAACCTCTCTGGCCCTCTCCGATCCTGTGGGTGGCTGGTCCTATTTATAGAGGCCCTGGTCCTCTTCCCAAATATCGAGCGGGAAGGGAGCCAACAATGGCGGGCTAATTTGAAGGGGGACAGCTAGTGCTAGCTATCCTGACAAAAGTAGTCTTCGCCTGCACAAAGCTCTGGTGGTGACGCCGTCTTGGGATCCACAATGACCTCTGTCTTGCAGTCCTCCTGGTCTTGGTCTTGTTGCACCGAAATGGAAACCTTTGCCTGATGCCTCGGTACTCCGCGGCTGCGCTTGCCCCTCTTGCACCAAAGGGGAAAGGAGCACACTGCGCGGGCTGGCACCCGCCTGGCGCCCTGGGTCGTCATGGCTTGCGTCATGGGCACCTCGTGAGGTACCCCGCCTTGATCTCTCCGCCTCCTCGCGAGCCAGCCTGATGAGGCCGTGCCTGAGGAAGTTCCGCGTCGTCCGCCCCGCGAGGCTTGGCCCCTCGCGAGGGTCTTGGGTCTGTGTTGATGAAGATGGGCCATGCTGGGCCCCCCTTTGAGTCACGCCGCAGGCCGCAGGCAGGCAAGTCTGGGGACCCCCGTTCCCAGAACGCCGACAGTAGCCCCCGGGCCCAAGGCGCGCCCAGACTTGGCCGTGCAGGGAGGCGGAAGGGCAAGAGCGAAGCGCCGCGGGCCCTAACAGCCTGCGGCCTTGGGCGCCGCGTGGCGGTTGATTGGACATGGGCGTCTCCACTTTCCCATGGCGCCTCGGCAACTGCACGGATTGGACAAGTCCCTGCATGCAAAGTGGGTCATGATTACCTGCAATCGTGGAGGTCGGCGATTGGCCTTCGCCGGCCATAAGTACGGAACGGCGCGCGCCCTTCCGGTCCATCCCTCCTTGCTTCTCCTTCTTCCTGGTCCTTGCTCCGTCTTGCTGTGATGGCTCCGATCCGCCGGTTCTCGATGGCAGAGAAGGGAAAGGCTCCCCGAGAGGAACCAGACCCGCTCCCGCCGAAGAAACGGCTCGTCCTCCGTGGCCCGGACGAGGGGGCCCATCAGGTGGTGTCGAGGCCTTGGTGCGAGCGGGCACCGCCGTGGTTCCCGCTTCCCTTGGACGCCCACATCGAGGGCCCTGAAGGAGCTGATGCTAATCGCCACGGGCGGCGCCGCCGTCGGCGCCGGCGGGTCACGAAGGTGTGGGTTGTCCCCCCTGGGGTCCACACAGAGGGCTCCTCCCGAGAGTTCGTGCTCCACGTCGCCATGCCTCCTCAGTCTTGGATTCACCTTCCTCCCTTCTTCGCCTCCATCATCCCGCGGGAAGAACTCCTGGAGCTTTGGCTGCAGCACGCCAACTTCAGCGCCCTTCCGACCGAGGCAGTGGTCGCGGTCGTTGCCCGGGCGAGTTCTTCATCACTCAGGGCTGGAGCAAAATCGCCCGGGTTTGCAGGACAAGAGGCGCCTTCGCGATCCACTTGGAGTATGACGGTGCTTCGGTGATGTTCTTCAAGGTCTTCAATGCGAACGGGCGCCGGCTTGAGTGCTACCCCGGGAGAGGTGGCCAGGACCCTACTGCGGCGAGGACTAGGCCTGCCAACCGCTCCCTTGGCGGCTCCTCAGGCGGTGGAGGCATCGGAGGTTCCAGCGACTCCGGCGAGCTCTTCGCGACTCCGGAGACGAGCGACGACAGCTATGAGTCCCTGAGCCGGCGCCTCTCCTGGAGCAGGGCGGGCTCGTCAGGCCACCGCCGACTCTGATCTGGATGGGGTTGGCGCCGGTGCTTGACAGCCCACTGTTGATGATGGCGTCTTTTGCAGGGGCGCGCGTAGTTAGTGTCCCTTTAGGATCTTTTCCCTGCGAGGAATCAAAGACGCGTCCCGTGGGGGCTTGTAAGGTGCCTGTGATCCTGTTTTGTTAATGTAACCCTTGTCGTAGAATTGTGCGAGCTGCTCATTCCGTCTTAGCTCAGTCCTCCCTTTCGAACCTCACGAGGGCTTGGTGCTCTGCGCCGACAGGTCCCAGTCCCAAGGCGGCTTCGTCCATCGCTGGTATGCCAGGTCGTGATGCCGTGGTCAAGGCCAGTAGGTGAGCGATCCGGAGTCCGGTAAGAGCCCCTGAGTTGCGATGCTCAGGAGGTCCCCCTTGGCGCTCAAGCAGCCGTCGTTCGGTGAGAAAGGAGAGCGGCGTCGCTAACACGGGATTGCATTAGGTGCGGGGATGGTGCCACGGTAGCTGGTGCTTCCGGGTGATGACTTATCTCGAGAATCAGGGGCCGCTCTCTGGTGTGTCGCCGGGTCCGTGCATCGGCAAGCGCGAGGTTGTTCGGCGAGGTCCTCGTGTGTCCCTCCCCTCTTGCCCTTGCTCCCCTTTCTGCTCTACGTCCTCGGGTCCCGGCCCTCGAGCGAGTCTCAGCCGTCGCTGGTATGCCAGGTCGCGATGCAGTGGACAAGGCCAGAGGGTGAGGGCTGGAGAGCCAGTAGGAGCCCTGAGTCGCGATGCTCAGGCACCGCCCCTTTAACGTGCAAGCGGTTCGCGCGGATGAGAGTGAAGGAGACACCGCAAGGGCCTCGCCTGATGCAGCTCCTTTAAGAGATCCTGTAGACCCATCAGAGAAAGAACGAGGGGTTGCCATGACAATTGACAGTCAGCCGTTGGTTGCTTCCGAGGGGTAATGAGGCACTGAAGGCTTGATGAGGTGGCGCCATGCGGGGCTGCCGCGGCCAGAGCTCAGCCATCCAGGTTTGTCGGCGTTGCAGGGACGAACCCATGCGCAAGCGTCGCGCCGTTTGGGAGCAGTTCCGTCAGTTGAGCAGGCAACTAGGTCAAGCACATTAGCCGCGAAGGAGTGGATTCATTCAAATAGATGCTGGGAAGGCGGACATCACTGGGTCAGGCCCGAGCGACTTGGGGATCATGCAGCCCGAGGGGCGCCCCCAACATGGTAAGCTAACAACATGAAATAAAAGGGATACACGCCGCAGGGATGGACCCACGCGGCCTGAGAATAATGCAGCCCTGGGGGGCGCTCCCAGCTGGAAGTGAAACTTGAAAGATGTCACCTGATGACGTTGAGGACGAAGGGGTGTTGGTGTAGCAGACTCGGTGGGCCGCGGAAGCCGATCCTCACGAGCCCCCAGGCCCAGGGGCCTCGGGAGGCTCCGGAGGCGCTGGCGGCTCCTCACGGACCATCTCCATCTCCGCCAGGGCTGCGGAACGCCTGGCCTCTTGTGCCTCCGTGATGCCCCTCATGAGGCACTAGTACGTGGCAACCGCGTTCGGCAAGCCGTAAGGCATGTGAACATAGCTGTGGGGTGGACCTCCGCAGCGCCCCACTCGCGAGGGCCAGAGGCGCTCCAAAGAGGCGACTCGGTTGAGCCCTGGTATGTTGATGCAGACGCGCAGCCCACCATCCTCGCCTGGATGGGGAGCCACTGCTGGTAGGCGACGACCGCCTTTCATGACTCTTGACTCCTGTAGCTCATGAATGGCCTTGCTGACGAACTCCTGAGGGTCTGGCTCTCCTTGCCTTGCTCCTTCTTGAGGGAAACATGCTTCGAAACATGCCTCCATGTGGTGCCCAAGCGCCTCCCTCGTGACCCTAGCTAGGTCGGTGGCCCTCCAGGGGAGAGTCCCCGAGCCTTGTCTGAGGAGGGTGCCGGGCGCACTTTCCTATGCGATGGAAGGAGGTTCCCCCTGGGCAGGCACGGGCCCATAGGTGCCTGCCTCCTAAGGGGCCGGGCCAGACGATGTCTTCTTCTTCTTGGAGGCGGTCTCGGGAAGCCTCCTGCTTCCGCGATCCAGGTCTTCCAGTGACGCGGCCTGAAAGGCTCGTTCCAGGGAACACACCGCGTCCTTCTCTTCACAGGGCACCGTGATGACTCCGCCACTTCCTGACATCTTGAGGACGTTGTAGCCGTGGTGAGTTACGGCCATGAACTTGGCCAGCGCTGGGTACCCAAGGATGGCGTTGTACGGCAGGCGAATGTGAGTGACGTCGATGTAACGCCCTCGATGCGGCTATAGCTCCCACGTGTCGAGGCACGACTTAGAGACATAACCGCATTGAAAGCAATGTCGCAAGTCAGGCAATCATTACAACATCCCATGTAATACATAATAAAAGGGGGAGATAACATAGTTGGCTTACACTCGCCACGTCACATCAGAGTACATAAATAACATCCACCAAACAATCACTCATGGCCCGACTACGGCGCCAAAAATGGAAAAGAACCCAACATGCGACAAGGCCCTGAATCAAACCCCAACTAGGCACCACTACTGATCATCGGGAAAGGAAACATAATAACGCTGAGAGTCCTCGTTGAACTCCCACTTGAGCTCGTACTCGTCACCTGGAGCGGAATCACCTGGACCTGCATCTGGAATTATAGTATCTGTGAGCCACAGGGACTCAGCAATCTCGCACCCTCGCGATCAAGACTATTTAAGCTTATAGGAATGGATAAGGCAGATATATGTGGAGCTGCAGCAAGCGACTAGCATATGTGGTGGCTATCTAATTCGCAAAAGAGAGCGAGAAGAGGAGGCAAAGCACGAGCGAGAATCTAGAAGGACAACCTGCGCAAGCATTACTCCAACACCGTGTCCGCTTCCCGGACTCCGCCGGAAAGGGGCCATCACGGTAACACACGCGTTTGATTCATTTTAATTAAGTTTTGTTAAAGTTATCTACAACCGGACATTAACAAATTCCCATCTGCCCATAACCGCGGGCACGGCTTTCGAAAGATCAATCCCTGCAGGGGAGTCCCAACTTAGCCCATGACAAGCTCTCACGGTCAACGAAGGAATAGACCTCCACCCGAGACACACCGATCAGACTCGGTAACCCGGTACAACAAGACAATTCGACAGGTTAAAACAAGACCAGCAACACCGCCCGAATGTGCCGACAAATCCCGATAGGAGTTGCACATATCTCTTTCTCAGGGCACACTCAGATGAGCAAGACGACGGGTAGGCCAGCCCAGAGTTGCCTCTGGTAGCCCCGGACATCGCTCGGTTGGACCAACACTCAGAGGAGCACTGGCCCGGGGGGGGGGGGTTAAAATAAGATGACCCTTGAGTCTGCAAAACCCAAGGGAAAGAAAAGTCTAGGTGGCAAATGGTAAAATCAAGGTTGGGCATTGCTGGACAAGCTTTAATCAAGGCGAAATATCAAGGGGTTCCCATTATAACCCAACCGCGTAAGGAACGCAAAAAAATCCGGGAACATAACACCGATATGACGGAAACTATGGCGGCAAGAGTGGAACAAAACACTAGGCGAGAGGCCGAGCCTTCCACCCTTTACCAAGTATATAGATGCATTAAGATAACATGGCAATATAATGATATCCCCAACAAGTAAATAAATGATGTTCCAACAAGGAACGGCTCCAATCTTCACCTGCAACTAGCAACGCTATAAGAAGGGCTGAGCAAAGCGGTAACATAGCCAAACAACGGTTTGCTAGGTCAAGGTGGGTTAGAGGTTTGACATGGCAATTGGGAGGCTGACAAGCAAAAGGTAGGCATCGTAGCATTGGCAAAGCAAGAGCGATCAAACTAGCATAGCAAAGATAGTAGTGATTTCGAGGGTATGATCATCTTGCCTGCACAGTTGTTAGAGTTGACTGGATCCTCACAAGCAAACTCAATGGGCTCCTCGGTAGCGAACTCGTCTCCCGGCTCTACCCAACAAGACAAACAAGCAACAAGGGTACAATCAACCACGTGCAAGACCAAGCAATATGATGAAAAGATGATATGCTATGCGGGATGCGATGCGGGATGCAAAATGCAAGATATGACAGGAAATGCAGAACCTAGCCTCAATTTGGAATTCCAAGGGAGCCACTGGATAGAGGGGATGAAATCGCTTGAAAAACGATATAAAGATCATTGGAATCGGAGTTACGGTTTGGAAATGGCAAGCGTTTTAAGATATGACACCGGTCTGCGATTTACAACAAGTAGGCATCTAAATGCAACGAAATGAACATGTTACAGCCACCAAACATGAAAACAAAATACATGGCAGGGATGTACACAAGATGCTTAACAAATCACTAGCACTGAGCCATGGCCAAATTCATCCATCATGAGGTTCAAACAAGCATGGCAAAAACGCAAATGCAAAACAGATTCCAGACTTAGTGAAATTAACACTTGTCTGAAATTTCAGATCACGATGCTCTCTTCGGAGCAGGAAAACAACATGATACATGACCTGAACATGACAAGTAAGAACATGGCATGGAGCTACTCAACAAGCTTAACAAAAGTCCCAAAGTGACCTGGGGCCAAAAGGGATCACAAAATATGTTAACGGGCACACGAACATAGCTAAAACACAATCAGTTTTCAGACTTAGTGAAAACTGAGACATGCTGAAATATAACTCACGAAGGCATGTAATCGAGCTCGATGCACTCACCATGGTGCAAGTCACAGCAAGGCAAGCATACATCCATTAAGAAGGCATAAAATACAAGCTAGACATGGCAAGAACAATGGCATAGCATGCACGTATCAACTACAATAACGCCGGCAAAATCGCAAACGAGTTGACGATCTGCCCAGATTAACAACGAAGCAAAAGTTGAGCTCGATTGACTCAAGCTATGGTGCTCCATAATTGCAAATAAAGACATGGATGGATAGAGCATAACATGAGTAACAAAAGTCCCTTACTGATCATCCTCAAAAGAGGCACGGATCATTAGGAAACAAGCTGAACATATGGCATCATGAACTAAAATATCCCAGACTTAGTGAAAATCACTAAGTCCCTGAAATCAGCAATCTCAGGTGCCTCTCTTTGCAAGCTTGCACAAGTCACCACACACATCCTAAAAATGCATGGGTTGCACCTCTGGAAAGAAGACAAAATGCTTAACAAAACATATGAAGGACTCACAGACATAGCATGCACACAATAATCATGGCAAAAATGACAAAAGTCTAAGATGAACTAGCAGATCTGACAGTTAACTCACGAAGCCTCCTTCTAACAGCATTTTGGGCACCAAGATGAACTCAAATGAAAATGATGCAATGGAACTAAATGATGTACTCATCGGGACGAAAATTTTGATATATCATATGCCCAAATCGGAGCTACGGATGCAAAGTTACGGGCGATCAAAGTAGGCATAAAAAAGTAGGGGGGAGAAGAGGGAAGTCAACCCAGATCTAGGGTTTCGGCACTGTTCACGGGCGCGCGAACCGAGGATGGCCGGGATCTCGCCGGAGTCTTGCCGGAGAGGAGGAGGCACCGCGGAGGAGGAGGGGGCCGGCCGGACCGGGGCGGCGGCGGCGGCGTGGCCGTGCGGCGGCGGTGCCCGAGGCGGGGCCGGGCGTGGCGGCGCCGGTCTTCACGGGCGGCGGCGACCTCCGGCTGGGGCGGCGGCGGTGCCCGCGGCGGCGGCGGCAGCCAGCGGGGAAGAGGACGGCGGCGGGGCGCGGGACGAAGGGCGGCGGCGGATCGGGCTCGCGGGGGCCCCTCCTGGGCCTCCCGGGTCGGCGGCGGGGATGTGGGCGCGGCCCACGTGGCGGCGCGTGAGTGGACAAGGGGCGGCGGCGGACGCTGTCCGGTCCGATCCGGACACGTCCGTTGGTGGCGGGGGTTGATCTGTTTTTTTTTAACTAGGGTTTCGGACGGGGGAAGAAGAGATCCGAATGGAGGGGGTATTTATAGACATAGAGGGAGCTAGGAGAGTCCAAATGAGGTGCGGTTTTCAGCCACGCGATCGTGATCGAATGCTCTAGGACATGGAGCAGAGTTTGGTGGGTTTTGGGCCAAATTTGGGGGATGTTGGGCTGCAACACACACGAGGCCTTTTCGGTCCCTCGGTTAACCGTTGGAGTATCAAACAAAGTCCAAATGGTACGAAACTTGACAGGCGGTCTACTGGTAGTAAACCAAGGCCGCATGACAAGTCTCAGTCCAATCCGGAAATGTTTAATCCCCACACACGAAAGAAAGCTAGAAATGACCACCGGAGAAGAACGAAGCGCCGGAATGCAGAACGGACAACGGGAAAAATGCTCGAATGCATGAGACGAACACGTATGCGAATGCAATGCACATGATGACATGATATGAGATGCATGAAAACGAAAACAACACACGGAGACAGAACCCGAACCCGAGGAAATAAATATAACTTAACGCCGGAAACGACAAGAGTTGGAGTACAAATAGGGAAAGTTACATCTGGGGCGTTACAATCGAAGTCGATTAGCTCGGTGCGGTAGTTGTCGCGTGCCCCGAAGGTTACAGGGAGGCGGACCTGCCCAATCGGGACCGTGGAGCCGTCAGTGATTCCGGAGAAAGGCTTGGTTGGCTGAAGCTGGCTGTAGGGCACTTGGAGATTGTTGAATGTTTCCACGGACAGGACGTTGAGCCCTGCCCCGCCATCGATGAGGGTCCTGGTGACCACCACGTTGCTGATGATTGGGGAATAAAGCATCGGGAGGACTCCGGCTATAGCCGCACACTTGAGCTGATCTACTGAGCTGAACGTGATGGCGCACGCCGACCACCTGAGAGGGCGCGTGGCTTCGAGCCTGGGGAGGACTGCATTCACTTCGCGGGCGAACTGCTTGAAGATGCATTGAGAGGCTGGGGCTTGAGCCCCGCCCAGGATGCAGGCGATCGTGCGCGGCTCCTGGAAGCCCCTAGCCCCCTCGTCTTGGTGGCAGTCCTCGTTTCTCCTTGGCTGTGGTGGCAGCGGAGGGAGGCCTGCGTTGCCTTGCGGGCGATCCTCACGAGGCTGAT
The DNA here is from genome assembly GCF_003073215.2 of Triticum urartu. Taxonomy (NCBI): domain Eukaryota; kingdom Viridiplantae; phylum Streptophyta; class Magnoliopsida; order Poales; family Poaceae; genus Triticum; species Triticum urartu. The sequence goes on along the minus strand of NC_053023.1, from coordinate 424,256,343 downwards.
CCCTCCAGTCTCCCTCGCGAGGCGGGTCTTGCCAGCGATCCTCGCGAGGTTGATCGCGCCACCCTTGGCACGGGCCACGGTCTTCCCAGCGTCCTGCGTTCCTTCCTCCTCCTCGACCGTAGCCCCGGTCACCGCGGTCGGGGCGACGGCCGATCCTTCCTTCTCGCACGGCTCGAAGCTCTTGACATTCGTTGGTGTTGTGGGTGTGGAGGTCGTGGTACACACAGTACCGACTGCCCTTGGAAGGTTCGGGCTGATCTCTGCCCCGCTTGGTGTCTGGTTCTGCCGCAAGCACGGCAGCCCCTTGCGCTTCACATCCTTGGCCTTGGGCTTCTTCTCTTCTAGGTCTGCGGCAGGCAGCTCGATAAGGGAGAGACGTCCTTCCTCAGCCCTGGCGCACTTGGTTGCCAAGTTGAACAGCTCCAAGGAAGTGCACAGGTCTTCATGCATCGCCAGCTCCTCCTTCATCTTGACATCGCACACGCCGTTGGAGAAGGCTGAGATGATGGCCTCCTCAGTCACCTTGGGAATCTTGAGGCGTGCGTTGTTGAAGCGCTGGATGTACTTCTGCAGGGTCTCTCTGGGTTGTTGCTTGATGCGGCGCATGTCGCTCACGGCGGGTGGCCAGTCGCGGGTACCTTGGAAGTTGGCGATGAAGCGGGTGCGCATCTCGTCCCAGGAGGAGATCATGCCTGGAGCCAGGTTCAGGAGCTAGGTGCGGGCCCCGTCCTTGAGCACCATGGGAAACCAGTTCGCCATGACCTTCTCGTCTCCGTTAGCAGCTTCGATGCCCAGCTCGTAGAGCTGGAGGAACTCCGCAGGGTCAGCCGTGCCGTCGTAACGAGGAGGCAGGTCTGGCTTGAACTTGCCGGGCCACACGACGTTGCGTAGCTCGGTGGTGAAGGTACGGCAGCCTGCCGTGGCCACGGGAGGCCTTGGGTGACGGAGAGCTTGGTCTTGCGTGTCCCCACGCGCTACAGCTGGGAGCAGCACGGGGTCTTGACGTGCTGGAGCAGGGAGCGCCCGGGAAGCTTCTTGCGGGCGAGGGACTTCTTGGCAGCTCTACTCTTGCCGCGCTGGCACCTGACGGAGCGGGTTCCGCCCAGGGGCCACGCGCCTTGGAGCCATGGCGCCTTCCTGAGGAGGAGGCGGTCGGGGCGCCGCCGGAGCTTCGTCGCCCGCGCGGGGCGGGGTGCAGTGCAGCGGAACGGACGGCGCAGGAGAGCCCCCTGCGGCGCGGACGAGCTCGGTGACGCGGTCGAGCCATTCTTCGTAGACGTCGTCGACGGGATGGTAGCGCAGGAGCTCGTTTGCCGCGATGAGCACAGCTCGAGCCTCCATGGGTGCACGGAGCGCGCGGGACGAAGAACCAGCCGGGCCGAGCGAGGGAGTTGCGGTGCGGCCGTCTTGCCGCACGGACGGATGCTAAGACGATGCTTGCTGCTCGTCCCCCATCGAGCCGGTGGCGGCGTTGACGGCAGGTGACGGGGAACGGCGAGGACGCCCGCCGACAGGAGACGTCTGGGCGACGCAGGAAGCGAGAGCGGCCCGGCGCTCGGCGCGGGCCCGACGAGCGTCGGACATGGGCGCGATGGTCGGAGGAGAATGGGGTGGTGGAAGACGAATTCCGGCGCACCCCTACCTGGCGCGCTAAATGTCAAATTTCGGGTTCCAGCAGACCCTTGAGGTTCGAACACTGGGGTGCGCGCGGAGATTTCGTCTCCTACCTACCTGCACCCTCCTCCTCGCTAAGATCTAAGGTATGGAAAGAACAACACAAGAGACACAGGGTTTATACTAGTTCGGGCCACCATTGTGGTGTAATACCCTACTCCAGTGTGTGGTGTGGTGGATTGCCTCTTGGGCTGATGATGATGAACAATACAAGGAAAAACGGCCTCGCGAGGGTCTGTTTTTGGCTGGGGCGATGAACTGCTGGGAGGAGTCGAGTCATCCTTCTCTCTCTCTTCTCGATTGTTTATGCCTCTTTGTCTCTCTAAACCTCTCTGGCTCTCTCAACCTCTCTGGCCCTCTCCGATCCTGTGGGTGGTTGGTCCTATTTATAGAGGCCCTGGTCCTCTTCCCAAATATCGAGCGGGAAGGGAGCCAACAATGACGGGCTAATTTGAAGGGGACAGCTAGTGCTAGCTATCCTGACAAAAGTAGTCTTCGCCTGCACAAAGCTCTGGTGGTGACGCCGTCTTGGACTCCACAATGACCTCCGTCTTGCAGTCCTCCTGGTCTTGATCTTGTTGCACCGAAATGGCAACCTTTGCCTGATGCCTCGGTACTCCGCGGCTGCGCTTGCCCCTCTTGCACCAAAGGGAAAGGAGGACACTGCGTGGGCTGGCACCCGCCTGGCGCCCTAGGTCGTCATGGTTTGCGTCACGGGCACCTCGTGAGGCCTATGGTTTTATATACTAATGGCGCACTGCGTGGTGCGCCATTAGTATACCAGATACTAATGGCGCACCAGTGGTGCGTCATTAATAATAAATACTAGTGGCGTGATACTAATGACGCACCAGTGATGCGCCATTAGTAAGCAAAACTAATACGCTATTAATAGGCCTTTTCAACGTACCATATATACCACGACATGTGAATGTATATCACAATGGAAATTATACCAGACCGCCCACCTCGTGTCGAAGCCTCTGTCCGGCACTATTATACCAGACCACGAGGCAGACGCCCCATAGCCAACGCCCCGCCCCGTCGTGCCAGGGCACGTGCCACCTGCCCCCGTTTCCTCAGAGCCTGCACCCGGCCCCGTCATACCAATGTACACGGTGTCTGCCCCCATTGCTCCACCCGAGCACTTACTCTTTGGGTTTGAGTCTGATGCTGATTCCAAGGTCAACGACCCTCTGTCCACAAATGTTGGACTTAAAGAATTATGGAAGTTGTACGGCGCATGCATGGATGAGTTGAAGGAGCAGGAGTGTACCTGTGAGCTCGCCGAGTTGCCTGACGCCACCCACCGTAATGTTGAATGCGTAGAGCCTGAGGCCAATGCAGTTGTGGAAGCTGCTATCGTGCCCAACTGCATCCTTGCCACACGCCATTTTGTTTTGGTATTCCAGGCCACCACGGCTGTGAAGCCGGCATGTCGCAGTCGATCGAAGCGGTGGACATGGTTGTTGGCAACATGGATGCCGCCCGTGTGTTCTTAGCCAACGTCGAAGTAGAAGACGACACCTAGCTAGCTATATATAGTTAGATATTTTAGTTTTAAACTTTCATATTTTACGTATGTAAATGTAATTCAGACATTTTATTGTGCAAATTAAGTACGTCCGATGTTGAAATACTACATGTTTGAATTAATCGGGTGGACAACTTCACACACAAATAATTTTGAAGAACCATTTGTGATGGTACCAATCACAGCACTCGGTTATGGGAGCCAATCGCGCACCTGTATCACACACGATGGATGGACCTGAGATGTACGCAACGTTCCTCATCATCACAATCGATTGGATTACGAGATCGCGTGCTACAAACGAGTGACGGTTTTAATAGAAACGGGATATAGAACTATAGAAGTACTCATTGTCACTTACGTTCATAATCTACAACACACCTGCAGAGTAATTAAAGTTGCATCTACTAGGACTTTTTTTTTTTGAAAAGGGAAATCCATCATAATATATATCTCAGCAATCCATCATAGGTGTAAATTTGGATGTTCAAAAGCTCAATACTAGATCACAACCAAAAGGATAACAATCCATCCTGCAGTCTACAATTACATCACAGCCAAAAGCACTAAATATAACATTGGGTTTCGGTGAATGTACTCCACCCAACAAGAGTACTAATTCAGCAGATATATACTAAAATGTCTAAAATATCAGCAAAATTCTAGCAATAGATCCTTTTAGCTCGACAAACATGCCTCTGGGAACTGATGCAAATCCTTATACCAATGGCGACCTGAAAATAATAATAAGTCAATTATCTTACAAGAATTGATGTTCCAGAAATGTATTTTGCAAGCAAGAACAGTTCTGAATTACAATCCAACAAATATTTCTTGTGAAAAATGTATGGACACGGCCACTACATGCACATGACAAACATGTTCCAAGAAAAACAATTAACTCTCCACATGCCCCATGATAGCATGCACATACCCAATCAGACCCGTCACCAAACCTTCGTCTTGCACAACTACACAAGAGAGCAAGCAACACACACGCACACTGAAACCAATTTGTTTCCCAGGCTACACAACACTCCCGAGTCCTAAAATGCCTGTAAATCCCGTGGGGGAGGTTTGGTGTTGCCGCCCAACCTGGAAGTCACGCTCGCTGAGTTTGTTGCCATGACATTTCTTCAGGCATGTGAGTTCGCAGACATAAACTTCTCATGCTTATGCAGATCCTAGTGGTGAAGCTCCGGTGCAGACGGATGCTGGACCTCGCGGCGTGGCTTTGAGGGGACTGATCCTTTCTATGGGGCCAAAGGTGCAGGATTCCGGGCGGCGGCCCTGGAGAAGTGGTGGGTGGATCCACGTGACGCGGCCCCGAACATAGTTAGTAAAATAGATGGTCTGTGAACCCAAACTACCGCTAGAAACAATGACTGACATAGTGCGCCTTCATTAGATATCCAATAAATGTCCTGTTAATCCTAACCAGTTCTGAAGATACTTCTCTAACACCACCTAGAATAATTTCACTTCAATAGCAACCTAACTCCTACAACGTGAACTTTAGAACTTACACATATTACTCTAGCAATATCAACCTGAGATGACAATATTGCTAATTGTGATAACGGAACACTAGGTGGCAATTAATTACACTATTAATTTATTAAAATTACATAATATATTGATTACAACAAAGCTTTAAAATATGTTGTCTGGAGATTGAACATGCATAATATCTAGGTATATGTTATAGGTTTTGACTTAGAAATTCTAGATGTGGTACAACACAACATGTTGCATATGTTATATGGGAAACTATCTTTGATAGATCAAGGGTGATTGCTTCAATAGCATAAGGGATATAGAACTATTGAGCTAATAATCGTCATTTATGCCGATAGTGTATAATGAGCTCCACGGCAATAACAATGAGGAACCCTTCTCCCAGTGACCACACTATTTATCTGTTCCTTGAGTCGGTTAGATCTTTTTTTATCTCTGATATATATCGTAGATGTGATTTCCTAATCCATCTCTTGCTTACATATAATGCAACCAACGAAACCCGGCCAAAGAGAAATGACTATTCTGTTACGGGAAGGAATGATCATTTGTCGGTATATTTTATGACTGCTTCCTGTGCTTTTCTAATACAAGGAATAACTCATCCACGTACACATATCACCACACGCATAATAAGACTGAGCATACTTTTGTAGGACATCTACATTTTTCATGAGTTGGGTATTTATTAACACATCTCAAAAATTATCTTCCTATCAAATACATTCCCATGCGTGCATAAATTGAGCATTCAGATTCAATCCATGGTGGATGTATTTTCACCCGCACACCTCTACACTCCGCCAACAAGTGTGCGACAATACTATTTTTTTCCTCAAAATATATAAGTTTTCAAGATCGCATACATCAGATAATGCTTTTATGATTCGAAGAACAGTTAATACTGATAATTTATCTCCTTATTAATATCAAACAGTATATGTTATAACATATAAAGGTTTTCACAATAAAAATCTGCAAAGGTAATACTCAGAATCACGTTTATATGTTATATATCCTTATTAATTTCGATCTACTGCTGGCTTGATCTTGGAGAGTGTAAGAGTCAAGCAAGGCTAAGGATGCAAGGTGCTAAAGAAAAAAACTGTGAACTCTGTAGTTACATTGGTCGTTTGGTCGATTTGGAGAGAACGGAACAGTAGAGTTTTTGATACAAAAAACACACCCACGCACTCCGATTCAGCGGCTTCTGGACAAGACTAAAACGGAGGCTAATATGTGGGACACTGCAAGCAAAAATGGGATGGCGCACTGTGCCTGATATAACGGAGTTTAATTAGTTTGTTTTTGTTCCTAGAGTTCCCTCTCCTTTTCTATCTGCTTTTTTTTGGCTTGTGCTGTATTTGTGCATGTGCAGGATTCTGCCGGCCGTACCCCTCTTTCTATCTATATATTTACATGCACTCCTCATGCATGGTTCGAAAAAAAATGATCTATCATGTTGTTATCAATTAACAACCACACACAACAAATGCAATTCTCATAATATAAAACGCTCTAGTTGTATGAGTTGTCCGTTAACTTCGTAAAAGTATGCACGATAAATCGTGTTTAAAGAAATGCTTACTGAAGTGAGTAATTTTGCTTAAAATGGTTTTTATTGAGTATCACTCACGTGTGTGAGGGTTGTTTTTTCCTGCACACACAACTTACCCAATTTCCTTGAGTTTCGGCCATTTATATAGATCATTGTGATTTCCTAATCCATCTCTTGCTTACATATAATGGAACCGACGAAACCCGGCTAATAGAGAAATGAGTATTCTGTTTCAGGAACGTACGGTCTTCTGTAGGTATATTTTATGGCTTTATGTGCTTTTCTAATATGATGAATTACGTGAGCCCTGTAAACTCTATCCTTTTTAAAATATATTCAGATGAGGAGCCCCCCCCCCCCCCCCCTTGGTTGACCATTTGAAAAAAAAACGAGGAATAACTCATCCAGGTACCCATACCCCCACACACATAATAAGACTGAGCAGACTTTTGTACGGACATCTACATTTCTCATGAGTTGGGTATATATTAACTCATCGCAAAAATTACCTTCCTACCAAATAGATTCCCTTGCGTGCATAAATGGAGAATTCAGATTCTTTTAGAGAAAAGGCATATGACCGACTTTATAGATAAAGCCATACGGAAGAGTAGCAACAACCAACACAGTCCACACAAGCCAACCATAGTCAACGAGCCACCCAACACAGGGCAAGAGAACAAGAGAACATCAGTACAGTATAGCGGCACACAGGAACGGCTAATACAAACGGGGCACGCAGGCCACCACCTACGCACTCAGAAGGCCCAACAGCTACGATGAAGCGCCAACGGATGGAGATGACATCAAGTTTGCAGACGCCCGCACTTTGTTGATCAGCACCTCCATATCATCACGGTCCGCCGATTTAATCAATAATTTCCACTGCTGCAGGAAAATACACATTTTAAATAGGACATCAGCAGGCTTATTAGGAAAATACCCTCAATAGTGAATTTGTTTCTAGTAGTCCATAGCGCCTAGCAAAGAGCACCCAACCTAATCCGAAACAGCCTCCTAGATCGGCCCTGTAAATTGGCCGTCAATAGACAAACATCCGAGAAGGAACCAGGGGCCCAAGAGGTGTTCAAACAAGAACGAACACACCCCCAAACCAGCTTGGCCAAAACACAATGGAAAAAAAATATGATTAGTGTCTTCTATGGTAGAACATAAAGCACAGAAGGCAGAACCAGGACCGTTCCGCTTCTGAATCTGATCAGCAGAAGGTAGTCAGCCCCTAAAGGCTTGCCAGAGAAAGAATTTGATCTTCGAGGGGATCCTGGCCGCCGAGATTTGCTTAAACTTGGTGGAAGGAGGTCCAAAAATAAGCCTAGCATACAACGATTTGACCAAAAACTTCCCAGACGTAGTGTGAGGCCAAGAAACGGAGTCCACCTCCTCCGAGAGAACAGGGAACAAAGCAGCAAGGCTTTTTGGTCTGTAAATGATATCCCACTTAACAAAATCTATTTTCGTTTATTATCCACAGAATTCCAAAAAAGGCCCTTCTATGTTTGTCAAAGCTTGCATGAGTGCCTTTAGAAAGTAAAAAAACACATAGTGAACATAGTGAGGGAGGAAAGGAAGGAATTAATAAGAGAAACTTTGCCAGCAAAGGTTTTATATCTACCATGCCACGGTAGAACTCTATTTCCTACCTTAGAAACCAAAGGTTTGAACTCCATGGCACATAGACGGAAAGGAGAGATAGAGAGCCCCAAGTATTTGAAGGGAAAACCCCCTAGAGAATAGTTAAGAAGTTGGGAAACACGCAATGCTTCGGCCTCGTCAACTCCCGTAACAATAAGCTTGCTCCTAGAAGAGTTGATTTTGAGCCCCGACAAGGCTTCGAAGCAGAGCAGGATAAACTTAAGGTTAGCAATACAGGAGTCGTTCAACTCCACAAGAATAACCGTGTCATCCTCATATTGGAGAGTGATACCGTGGGGCGGAGGTGGGAAATGACAGGGGAGATGTGTCCGGCTGAGGCCGCCCGGTCGAGCATACACGATATTGCATCTGCAACAAAGTTAAATAGAATAGGCGAAGCCTGATTGCCTTGCCGAAGGCCACGACCATTGGCGAAGAATTTGCTAACCGAGCCATTGATAGCCATCGCTGTATGACCACCAGAGACAACTGCATCAATCTATGGACAATACCGGAGTCAAATCCCTTAGCAAAAATGACGTGACGGAGAAAATCCTAGCTAACCGAGTCGCAGGTTTTCCCGAAGTCAAGATTGAGAATAATCGCTCTGGTACCTCTCATCCTAAGGCCATGGACAATCTCATGCATACAAAGGACACCATCTAAAATAAAACCTACCTTTTATGAAAGCGAATTGGGAAGGGTTAATAATACGATGGGCCACAGGCGATAGCCTCGTTGCCAGCCCTTTAGGAGGGAACTTGGCAAAGTTGTTAATCAGGGCAATGGGCTGAAACTGAGAAATAGACTCAGCACCCTTAACTTTGGGAATAAGGGAAAGGATGGCATAACTAAGGTGTGAAATGTCCACATTACCGAGACAAAAAACCTTGAATAATATCACAAACCAACGAATGAAGGGTGGGCCAGAACCGTTTAAAGAAAGGGGTCGAGAATCCATCCGAGCCCGAGGCCGAGTTCACATTAGGTGAATTGATGGCCATATCAATCTCTTCAACTGAGAGGGGAATCGGAAGAGCCGCGGTCTCTTCGTCTGAAACCCGCCTAATCCTGGGCCCAAAGATTGGGGGAGATAATGAAACCCAAGGCTAGCCTGGCCGCTAGCTGATCAGAAAATAAATTGAAGACGTGATCCATAATCAGGCGAGGGTCAACAAACCAAACATCGTTTATAACCAAACTATCAATAGAACATCTGCAACGGCGGCCATTGGCAATAGCAAAAAAATACGCAGTTGGGGAATCCCCTTTCAGAGTCCAATTAATGGTGCCACCTTGCTTCCAATAGACCTCAGCCTGCTGGTGTAGTTGCATGAGAGAGCCCTCAAGCTCATAACTATATTGCCAGCCAACAGCCCGGACGAATCGGCCTCTGCATCTAAGGACGAGACCTGCCTCAACAGGCCACACTTGCGTTTGAGAGCATCAGTCACGCGATTACAGCCCAGCCTTTGAGGAATTTCTGAAGTTGGTAAGAGCAGAAGTGTCAGTCGTCCATTGGGCCAAAAGACCCGACTCTCGAATTAAGGAGGGAGGAGATCTTCGCCGGGACCATATCAAAGAAAAAATCAACCAAAAGCCAAGAAGCATCAAACTGGAATCTAGAAGAAATTACCGTGGAGGATACGCCCAAATCCAAAGATGAGGGGGGAGTGGTCTGAAACAACATGGGGCAGGGCAGAGAGAGAAGCTTGAGGAAAAAGAATGTCCCAAGACGAAGTAGCAAAAACACGATCCAACACCGAGCGGATCGGGTTGGCCTCATGGTGCATGTATTCACATCTCACACCTCCATACACTCCACCAACTAGTGTGAAACAATTTTGTTTTCAAAATATATTAGCTCCCAAGATTGCATACATCGGGCAAGGCTTTTATGATACCAAGAGAACATAATCCCACCCTCAAAACAGAAAATAATCCCACTACAGAACATGTAGCAATATGGAACCATCAAATAAATTAGCCTAATATGTCTAACAAAATCATTTTAAGAATTTAACTGGCACAAAACATTAATGAAAAGTTTCTAGGAAACAATATTGATGATAATTTTACTTAGGGACCAACAAAAAAGTGGCATACAATATTGTGTATATGATGCTGCAATGAGATATATGTTTCTACTTGGTGCGGATTACTTGATAAAATGTATGTGCAACGGTTTTCACAAAAAAAGTATGTGCAAACATAATACTCAGAATCATGTTTATATATTATATCTCCTTATTAATATAGAACTATCATTTTGTTCTTAATCAACAACCACAAACAACAAATGTACTTCTCATAATATAAAATAAAATAAAAACTCTAGTTTGTACCAGCTGCCCGTTAACTCCAAAAAAGTACGCACATGCTAAATCATGTTTAAAAAAATGCTCAGTGAAGTGAGTTATTTTGCCTGAAAAAGGGTTTTATTGAGCATCACTCATGTGTGTGAGGGCTACCAAACTATCAATAGAACATCTGCAACAGCGGCCATTGGCAATAGAAAAAAATACGCAATTGGGGAATCCCCTTTCAGAGTCCAATTAATGGTGCCACCTTGCTTCCAATAGACCTCAGCCTACTGGTGTAGTTGCATGAGAGAGCCCTCAAGATCATAACGATATTGCCAGCCAACAGCCCGGACGAATCGGCCTCTGCATCTAAGGACGAGACCTGCCTCAACAGGTCACACTAGCGTTTGAGAGCATCAGTCACGCGATTACGGCCCCAGTCTTTGAGGAATTTCCGAAGTTGGTAAGAGCAGAAGTGTCAGTCGTGCATTGGGCCAAAAGACCCGACTCTCGAATTAAGGAGGGAGGAGATCTTCGCCGAGACCATATCAAAGAAAAAATCAACCAAAAGCCAAGAAGCGTCGAACTGGAATCTAGAAGAAATTACCGTGGAGGATACGCCCAAATCCAAAGATGAGGGGGGAGTGGTCTGACTCAACATGGGGCAGGGTAGAGAGAGAAGCTCGAGGAAAAAGAATGTCCCAAGACGAAGTAGCAAAAACACGATCCAACACCGAGCGGATCAGGTTGGCCTCATGGTGGATGTATTCACATCTACACACCTCCATACACTCCACCAACTAGTGTGAAACAATTTTGTTTTCAAAATATATTAGCTCCCAAGATTGCATACATCAGGCAAGGCTTTTATGATACCAAGAGAACATAATCCCACCCTCAAAACAGAAAATAATCCCACTATAGAACATGTGGCAATATGGAAACCATCAAATAAATTAGCCTAATATGTCTAACAAAATCATTTTAAGAATTTAACTGGCACAAAACATTAATGAAAAGTTTCTAGGAAACAAAATTGATGATAATTTTACTTAGGGACCAACCAAAAAAGTGGCATACAATATTGTGTATACGATGCTGCAATGAGATATATGTTTCTACTTGGTGCGGATTACTTGATAACAGGTATGTGCAAAGGTTTTCACAAAAAAAGTATGTGCAAACGTAATACTCAAAATCATGTTTATATATTATATCTCCTTATTAATATAGAACTATCATTTTGTTCTTAATTAACAACCACAAACAACAAATGTACTTCTCATAATATAAATGAAATAAAAAAAACTCTAGTTTGTACGAGCTGCCCGTTAACTCCAAAAAAGTATGAACATGCTAAATCATGTTTAAAAAAATGCTTAGTGAAGTGAGTTATTTTGCCTGAAAAAGGGTTTTATTGCGCATCACTCATGTGTGTGAGGGCTGCTTTTCCCAGCATACACAAGTGACCTAATTTCCTTGAGTTTCAGTCATTTATGCATCTTCAAAATAAACAATGTAGAACTCCCACTAGATCGACCAGGCGAGCACTACTCTGCCACTAACATGGAACCTCAAACGATGAACTAATTATACGAGGACAGAAGCGCCGATGTTCTCTCCGCAAGATCCCATTTGATTACTTTTAAATTTGATGGATATGCAAGATTCTTATAATATGGACTCAAGCAGTCAGTGTACATGTCGCCGGAAGTTCAAAAAAAAATTGAGAATAAAACTTCGCTTTATAATCCCACTTAAGGAGATGCATGAAGTAATAAACTCCCCCGGGAGATTGTATGTGTAGAATATGTGACAATCCAAGAATCAATATATATTTTTCTTCATAATTAACCTTTAATATACTAATAGTGAATTTGAACACACACACACACACCTGTATCCTCCTTTCTCTTTCCTTTGGTGTTTCCAGCTTAATTATCGGGCTCCCCAGGAAGCTCCTAGTAGTGAAGAACAAAGGAGGAGTATATATGTAACTGTGAGCATTTGCATAATTACGAATATTTAACCACTGTATTCTAGAGTGTACCTCCTGTGCAGTTTCTAGCTCCACCTTCTTGTGAAGTCCCTTCATCATGGATGTTGACGTCCTTCCTAGTTCTCCTCGCAGGAAGAACAGCATTATTTCTTGTATCACCATCACTATCGTTAGCGACCATCTCAGAAACACTAGCGAGCAGATACAATGCTGTGACGTCTGCTTCGTCCGGTTCCAAACTTCCATCACTGCTTTCATCTTCCGAACTAGTTTCAACCTGGAGATGGCCGTCGTCACCCACTGGAGAAGGAGGTGGCGCTGTAAACAGGCGCCTGTTAGGCACCGGAGGAGAGGGCGCAATCAGCCAGCACCTGTTGCCTCGTGAGGACGAAGAATTCTGCGCTGACTCACCTGCAGAGCTTCGTCCGCGTCCGCGACCGCGTCCGCGTCCACCACCACGACCACGACGAGGACCGCTGCTGCCTCCTGTGGCCACTTTCGTCTTGTAGCTAATCCTCAAGATCTTGGCCGGTGGGGCTGGACGACAGTTTCACCATCGCTAACATGGATTCCTTTCACCAAATCGGATTTCCTCTTGTTGATCGGAACCTCCACCTCCACGCATCCATCCGATGACGGCTGCAGTGGGAGAATTTTGGCGTGTTCCGTGATTGTCCGGCGTGCAGAGCCCTCTGCATCGTCGACGTCCTTCGGCGTCGCGCGGCCAATCGAGGTACGCTCGGGCTCGACCTGGTCGGCAGCGGCCTTCTCCTCACGCGCGGCCGCGTCGAAGCCGGCCTCGCAGCGCCCGATACAGGGAAGGGGAGCGCGCACGAGATCCGCGGCGTCACCGCTTCCCAGCTGGGCGCCGCGGCGGGCGTCACCGGCGTTGGAGGGCATATTTTCGGCGGCGTAGTGTGTTGGCAAGGCGAAAACCTAGACGATGGAGACGAGTATGGGGCGTCCGTCGGCTGCAGTACTGCAGTGTGGCAAAGCTTAAAGAGACAAGAGTGTGCGATCGTACGTGAGACAGCGAGTGCGGATTTTGTGTACCTGCGCGTGTTCAGGCGACCGCGATTGGTTCTGGCCATCAGGAGGCTATCCACGTGGGTTCCACCAGCGAACTAATTGCGAGCCAATCAGAAACACCTGGCATATTTTCCGAGAGTAATTTTTTTTTTGAGAAAATTTCCAAGAGCCTCTTGCAATCGACCAGCACAAGGGCAAGGCCCGGCTGTGTGCCACCCCAACCGCCGGCTACAAAGTACGGAACTCCCCCATCTGAGGCTCACAGCATCTCCAACCGCATCTCAAGGTCTCTTTTTTAATACTAGTGTCCAAAAACTAGCCTAGTCGTGCTCTAGGAGTGCATTTTTCGTCGGTTTGGCTTGAAACTGGCGCATGCGGACTCAGGCCAAACCCGGCGCGCTGGGGGCGTCCGGGGATGCCGGGGCAATCGGTTTTGCGCAAACGAACGGCGGGCCCACCGAGTCAGCGGCCCACGCCTCGTCGTCCTCACAATGCCTCGTTTCCCGCGGGGAATCAATGCCAAGGCTGCCGCCGGTCAGCCTTCCATTGATTCCTCACGGGTGACGCGGTGCGGCGACGCGCCCCCTCCCGCTACGCGTACACACAACACCCCCCCCCCCGCCGCTATGTAAAGCAGCACCTCCCTCGTCGGAGACGCACCCGCTCGCAGCCCCCTCTCTCCCCCGTGCACAGCTGCCGCCTGTTGGGCATAAGCCACGGTGATCGTGTCGGGCGTGCGTGTGTGCGCGCGCGGGACCGATCGGGAGCGTGGCGAGTCGCGTGTGTGCGTGCGTATGTGGTGTTTGAGTGTGCGTGTGCATGTACATGGAACACGTCGTGGGTGGCCTGGCCTGTTGGCGAGCCGTACGGGGATCTCGTGCATGATCCGTTGGAAGCCAGCCGCGAGCTGCGCGCTGGAGCGCGTCGCTGCCGCAAGCGAGGCGGGCGGATCGTGGGCGCGAGAGAGCAGGGGGTGAGGGTGCGTGCCCAGTCACTGGCCCTGGGTATAAAACCTGTACGATGACGTTGTAATAGGTGTGCACTTGAGTTGTTGCTCGAGGGGAATAAACAAGGCCGTACGAGCGGCGGTGTATGAGCACCGGGAACCTCCTGTGTCCACCCTTCTACTTCCTCTCTTGATCGTTTGAACTAGAGCACAGAGTGAGAGAGAGGTCCGGCGAGCTGTAGGCAAGGGCGAGGGCAAGACCAGTTCCAACAATTGGCATCAGAGCGACAGGTTCGGAGGAGCTCGCCGGCGATGGCGCTCGTCCCGCTCGGCGGAGCACGGTGAGGCCGTGCATGCGGGGAGCGCGGCGGCCGCGGCGGACCTGCGTGGTGGCGCAGAGGCTGCGGTGGCGCGGCGTGGCTCGGCGGAGGGAAGGCCAAGCTCCAGGACACGCTGGATCGGCCGCATGGATCGCGTCGGAGCGCGATCATGGCGCAAGCTGAAGGCGTGCGGAGCGTGGCAGAACAAGCCATGGCGACGGGCTCACCGTGTCGGGCGCGTGTATGGGCGTGCGCCAGACGTAGCGGGCACGTCGGGAGCGCGGGAGTGGACCGCGTCAAGGCGCTGGACCTGGTTGCACAGATCGCGTACACGCGCGGCGGGAGCGCGGGCCGGGAGCGCGGGACGCGGGGTGCTGCGCGGTACGGTGGCCATGGCGACATCGACGACGATGGACTCACCTGCTGTAGTTCGTGGCTTAGGGGGGTGAGTGTTGGGCATAAGCCACGGTGATCGTGTCGGGCGTGCGTGTGTGCGCGCGCGGGACCAATCGGGAGCGTGGCGAGTCGCGTGTGTGCGTGCGTATGTGGTGTTTGAGTGTGCGTGTGCATGTACACGGAACACGTCGTGGGTGGCCTGGCCTGTTGGCGAGCCGTACGGGGATCTCGTGCATGATCCGTTGGAAGCCAGCCGCGAGCTGCGCGCTGGAGCGCGTCGCTGCCGCGAGCGAGGCCGGCGGATCGTGGGCGCGAGAGAGCAGGGGGTGAGGGTGCGTGCCCAGTCACTGGCCCTGGGTATAAAACCTGTACGGTGACGTTGTAATAGGTGTGCACTCGAGTTGTTGCTCGAGGGGAATATACAAGGCCGTACGAGCGGCGGTGTATGAGCACTGGGAACCTCCTGTGTCCACCCTTCTACTTCCTCTCTTGATCATTTGAACTAGAGCACAGAGTGAGAGAGAGGTCCGGCGAGCTGTAGGCAAGGGCGAGGGCAAGACCGGTTCCAACACCGCCGACGAACTCTTTCTGCCGCTGCAGACGATGGGCAAGAGGTTCCCCGGCGAAGGGGTGGCAGCCAATGGCTTCGGCCGTCGCTCGCTGCATGAGTGGGAGGCCCATCTCCAGCATGAAGCAAACATCCCGACGCCTCCCGACATGCACGCGCCGGGGCAGTGGAGGCTCGGCGCCGGGGGCGTCCCAGTGCCCCCGTTGCCCGACGTCATGCGCCCCGACTACTTCAACGCCGAGGTCGGCGTCGCTGGCGGAGGAGCAGCGGGCCCGCCCGGAGTACGCCGCCGCAACCATCAGGCGTGGGCGGCCTACTTCGAACGCCAGCAGGAGGAGCGGCTGGCCTCCACCAAAAACGCACCGATGGTGCGGGAGACGAAGAACAGTGACGGCCGCAACCTGTGGTGGGGCGCCCCCGACTGCACACTCCACGCCATCCTCGAGCACCTCGAGGGCGGCAACGAGCCGCCGTTCACGTACCCTGCCGCCCTGGCCCCCCACCGGAGCGGCGGCTGATACGTCTCCAACATATCTATAATTTTTTATTGTTCCATGCTATTATATTATCCATCTTGGATGTTTTATATGCATTTATATGCTATTTTATATGATTTTTGGGACTAACCTATTAACCTAGAGCCCAGTGCCAGTTTCTGTTTTTTCCTTGTTTTTGAGTTCTACAGAAAAGGAATACCAAACGGAGTCCAATTGACGTGCCAATTTTTGATGATTTTTTATGGACAAAAAGAAGCCCCCGGAGTAAAATAGTTGGGCCAGAAGAGTCCCAAGCCATCCACGAGGGTGGAGGGCGCGCCCTACCCCCTAGGCGCGCCCCCTGCCTCGTGGATGACTCGGAGACCCCCTGACGTGAGACCGATGCCAAAAATTCCTATAAATATAGAAACCCCTGAAAAGAAACCTAGATCGGGAGTTTCGCCGCCGCAAGCCTCTGTAGCCAGCAAAAACCAATCGGGGCCCTGTTCCGGCACCCTGCCAGAGGGGGATATCATCACCAGGTGGCCATCGTCATCATCCCGACGCTCTCCATGACGAGGAGGGAGTAGTTCACCCTCCGGGCTGAGGGTATGTACTAGTAGCTATGTGTTTGATCTCTCTCTCTCTCTCATGTTCTTGATGTGGCACGATCTTGATGTAACGCGAGCTTTGCTACTATAGTTGGATCTTATGATGTTTCTCCCCCTCTATCTCCTTGTGATGAATTGAGTTTTCCCTTTGAAGTTATCTTATCGGATTGAGCCTTTAAGGATTTCAGAACACTTGACGTATGTCTTGCGTGGGATACCTATGGTGACAATGGGGTATTCTGTTGATTCACTTGATGTATGTTTTGGTGATCAACTTGTGGGTTCCGTGACCTTGGGATCTTATGCATAGGGGTTGGCACACGTTTTCGTCTTGACTCTCCGGTAGAAACTTTGGGGCACTCTTTGAAGTTCTTTGTGTTGGTTTGAATAGATGAATCCGAGATTGTGTGATGCATATCATATAATCATACCCATGGATACTTGAGGTGACATTGGAGTATCTAGGTGACATTAGGGTTTTGGTTGATTTGTGTCTAAAGGTGTTATTTTACTACGGACTCTAGGGCTGTTTCTGATACTTATAGGAATAGCCCAATGGATTGATCGGAAAAAATAACTTTGAGGTGCTTTCGTACCCTACAATAATCTCTTCGTTTGTTCTCCGCTATTAGTGACTTTGGAATGACTCTTTGTTGCATATTGAGGGATAGCTATATGACCTAAATATCCTTGTTGAGAGAACTTGCACTAGTGAAAGTATGAACCCTAGGCCTTGTTTCAATGCATTGCAATACCGTTTGTGCTCACTTTTATCATTAGTTACCTTGCTGTTTTTGTATTTTCAGATTACAAAAACCTATATCTACCATCCATATTGCACTTGTATCATCATCTCTTCGCCGAACTAGTGCACCTATACAATTTACCATTGTATTGGATGTGTTAGGGACACAAGAGACTCTTCACTATTTGGTTGCAGGGTTGTTTGAGAGAGACTATCTTCATCCTACGCGTCCCACAGATTGATAAACCTTAGGTCATCCACTTGAGGGAAATTTGCTACTGTCCTACAAACCTCTGCACTTGGAGGCCCAACAACGTCCACAAGAAGAAGGTTGTGTAGTAGACATCAGCGGCCAATGGATGCCGAGGAGGATCGGCTCCTCTTCCTCCTTCTCTCACTCCTCTGGCTCGCCGGTGCTCTACAGTGTCAAGGCCGAGCCCGCGGAGACGCCGCTCGGTCGACACACCCGCAGCGCCGGCATCGTCATCAACGAGGGCGGGACCGTCTCCTCCTCGGCTCCTCCCCGCCTCGTCAAGCCGAAGATGGAGCTGGGGCTCGCCGCCGTCAAGACGGAGCCAGGACTCGCCGGCGTGAAGACGGAGGCGGGGTTCGACGATGTGGCGGCCATGAAGTGGGCGTGGGAGGACTGGGCGCGGCTGGAGCGCCAGCGCCAGCGTTGCGCCCTAGAGGAGATCGCCGCTCGGCGCCGTGGCCGCGATGAGAGAGGCATCATCATTCTATACGACAGCGATGACGATGCGCCGCCACCGGTCCGCCAGGGTGACTCCGGGCATGGGTCCAGCAGGGGCAGCCATGTGGAGGAGAAGGACGACGGCGACAGCGATGACGGAGGCGGCTTCGCCGAGTTCAGCGATTTCTTCCTGTAGTCGTGACCTTTGTTTTTTTAAGTAAATTTTAAGTTTGCTATGTAAAAAACTGTTTAAGTCGAAGAAGTTTATGCCTGTTTTCTGAATTATAGCCGAATTTTCTTTTCAAAATAAAATAAAATAGCCATATGGGGGCAACCCTGGGGCCAGCGGCTGGGAACCCGATCAGCCCCAAGCCGGTTTTAGCACTGGGTCGCCCCCAGGCGGCGATTTTTCAAGCCCCCTGGGGGCCAACTCATGGAGATGTTCTCACTGCGTCCAATTGTGTTTTTTATTTTTGAAGGGATTTTAGTTTTCCTTACTTTCAGAAAAGGGATTTTAAAGAAATTTTTTGTATTTTTATTTTTAGTTTGGAATTTCAAAAAATGTTCCCCATTCGAAATTTGTTCAGAAATTAAAAAAAATGGTTGTGTTCCAAAAGATGTCCGTGTTGTCAAAATTGTTCATAATTTGAAAAGAGGTTCCTGTTTTTAAAAGATAAGAAATTTGAAAAAATGTTTGAGAATTTTCAAAAAAACTTCATGTTTTTAGAAAATGATTGAAGTTCCAAACAATTTATATATTTCTAGGAATGTTTGCATTTTCAAATAAATATTTGCTTTCATAACAAATATCGTATTTTAAAAAATTAATCTCAAAAACCGAGTAAAAACCATGTCAGTATAGTGGGGTGGGGGTGTCACTCCAGTGTCTGGTTCACTGGAGCGATCAGGCCACTACAATGCATGGTCACTACAGTGGCCGGTTAGTGTAGCTGGTGCATTTGATTGAGCCAGAGATATCCTAATATCTAGCATCAGAGCTTTCTCACCACCATCCCCAAATTTGTACAAAATTCGGCACAATCTTTTTTCCGGCCCTTTCCTCCACCCCCACCACCATGGATCCTGCCTTGAAGGTCTACCTAGACAACCTCCCCATAGAAACTATGATGCAGACCAGCAACATCATCAGGCTCCAAGACCTAGAGATCTTGTTCTCCAAGTTCAACACGACGGTTCCTTCTTTGCAGGTGGTGAGCTCCACGGGCGCGAGCTCTAATGGTGGCCTCTAGGTTGACACCAATGTCGTGGCGGTCGTCCCCAATATCTCATGCTCCACCACCAAGGCCCAGGAGGTCCTCAAGGTCATTCATGACGCTTCCTTGGGCCACATCATGATGGCCCCATCACCCGTTTGACATATGCTCTGAACCAAGTCGTTAGTGTTGGGTTCAACCCCGTCTTCGAGCAATGGGGGGGGCAACAAGGGTCTCCCGACAAGGGCTTCCGAGGAAGGAGTATCCTAGGAAGGAAGCACACGTCAGGCCCCATGTGCACGACACATGGGGTGGCCCTGGTAGGGCCCAATTTGTTGACTACACATGGTGGCGCGTATGTGTCACAATCATGACACATGCTGCATGTAGGGACTAGTGCTATTCAATCACTATTCTAAACACTCAAGGGTGTTGTCATGGAGTTGTCTTATCTAGGGTGGATAGATAGTTTTCTATTGCCATGCATGTACTCTATATAAATAGCAATGGAACGCTCTCAGTGAAGAGTAGAGAAAAGGAAGAAAGCCTCCGATGAAATATGTCACACACATCGCTCCTGCTCCTCCAATACTCGGATACCAAGGTTCTTTTGCGAGCTCATTCCGGCGGTCGGCAGAAAGATTAGGTTGGGCTAACAGTTGGTATCAAAGCCTCATGTTGCCATGCCGAAGCATATGCCAAAGGAGGCGTGACCGGCGATGACTCCAAGACTTTTGAGCAAAGATCGGCTGAGGAGGCGCATGCGGAAGGTGCGCTTGCACTGCGAGGCAGGCCGGGAGGTGATCTGGGTACGCCACGCTCTGTGCGAGATCGATGTGGGTATGACCAGCACTTCCTTCCCTCTCCTCACATAGAACAACTACCCAGTTAGTCACTTCCGATGAAGGTCATCTTTGAGGCATGACTTATGTGGAAAGTCGTGGACACCGGCGATGTCAAGTACGATGAGGGCCGACTGACAAGTGATGCAATCCCTCGCTCCGCCCAAATGGAGATGGTGGCCACCCTTAACTCCAAGAAGATGGCCAAGGAGTGTGGGACACCATTAATACTATGCACATCGACTTACAACATGTACAGGAGTCGAAGGCTCGGTCCTTGCACCTCCTGTACAAGAAGATCCGGTTTAAGGCCGGGGTACAAGTCGATGAACTCGCCATGCGGCTGCAGGGCCTCCTGAATGAGCTTGTGATGCTCGCTGATGCCATCAATGAGAATAGGACGCTTCTGAAGTTCATATGTGTCATCCCCAAGCAGTAAAAGTAGGTCTTTGCTATTATTGTTATCTTATATGCTTATTATAGATATGCTAGTGTCTCATCAGTGGCCCTACATCCTTGTCCGTGTGCCATGCTATACTACCGGGTCGTGATCCCTCGGGGCGATGATCACGGATATATTATATACACTATGGAATGTTACATGATATGATTAAATTCAGGTCTGCCTGGGAGAACACGCGAGTGATTCACTGTGGCGGAACCGCCTGCTTTGTATAAAGAGGTGGGCCTGGTCCCCGGCCAGTCACGCAACGTGTAGGAGTGCTTAGCGTGATCGGCCAATGACCCCTTCATGCTTAATTAGGATTAAGACCAGTGTGTTGACCTCTCTGGAGAGCCTACGTTCGACTAGGACATGTCGGTTATCCGAGGCGGACATTACCCAGAAAAGTGTGTCCGACTAGAGGTTAGCGAGTGTATCAAGAAATGTGTTGCACCCCTCTGGGGGAGTAATCTATTCGAATAGCCATGTCCATGATAATAGGACGACTTGGAGTTGTATCCCAACCTCTTACAATTCAAACCGGATACTTGATAAAAAACACCCAGATTATAGTCAGATACACCCGGGGATTGCTTTCTCATAGGGTGGCGAGGAAAGTTCTCTGGGCAGGAGTATTTCTATATGTATGTTCAAGTAGATACCAGGTACACTCCTCTCTTCTGCTACTGAAATATGTAGACTTTCATAGGATGAGCTCCCACCCCCTTATTCTGGCATTTCTGCAATTTAGTCCATAGATATTACCCCATTCCTTTGATACCGATACATATCTAGTTGTGACGCCCCGAGACCGATCCTCCAGATGACTTTGTATGTATCCCCATCTATTATGTATATGGTGAAGGAAATATGCCCTAGAGGAAATAATAAAGTTGTTATTTATATTTCCTTATATCATGATAAATGTTTATTATTCATGCTAGAATTGTATTAACCGGAAACTTAGTACATGTGTGAATCCATAGACAAACAGAGTGTCCCCAGTATGCCTCTACTTGACTAGCTCGTTAATCAAAGATGGTTAAGTTTCCTAGCCATGGACATGTGTTGTCATTTGATGAATGGGATCACATCATTAGAGAATGATGTGATGGGAAAGACCCATCCGTTAGCTTAGCATAACGATCGTTCAATTTTATTGCTACTGCTTTCTTCATAACTTATACATGTTCCTCTGACTATGAGATTATGCAACTCCTGAATACCGGAGGAACACTTTGTGTGCTGTGAAACATCACAACGTAACTGGGTGATTATAAAGGTGCTCTACAGGTGTCTCCGATGGTGTTTTTTGAGTTGGCATTGATCGAGATTAGGATTTGTCACTCCGATTGTCGGAGAGGTATCTCTGGGCCCTCTCGATAAGCCTTGCAAGCAATGTAGCTAATGAGTTAGTTACAGGATGTAGCATTAGGGAATGATTAAAGAGACTTTCCGGTAACAAGATTGAACTAGGTATTGAGATACCGACGATCGAATCTCGGGCAAGTAACATACCGATGACAAAGGGAACAACGTATATCCTTATGTGGTTTGACCGATAAAGATCTTTGTAGAATATGTAGGAGCCAATATGAACATCCAGGTTCCGCTATTGGTTATTGACCGGAGACGTGTCTCAGTCATGTCTACATAGTTCTCGAACCCATAGGGTCCGCACGCTTAACATTCGGTGACAATCGGTATTATGAGTTTATGTGTTTTGATGTACCGAAGTTTGTTTGAAGGCCCGGATGAGATCGAATACATGATGAGGAGTCTCGAAATGGTTAAGACGTAAAGATTGATATATTGGAAGGCTATATTCGGACATTGGAAAGGTTCCGAGTGATTCACGTATTTTTCAGAGTACCGGAGCGTTACGTGAATTCGTATTGGGCCTTAATGGGCCATACGGGAAAGGAGAGAAAGGCCTCGAGGGTGGTTGCACCCCTTCCCCATGGACTGGTCTGAATTGGACTAGGGAAAGGGGGTGCCCCCTGACGATGCCATGTACCTAGGGTAAGACAATAGACCTGGTCTAAGCACCCCTCCCAAGGACACTACCCTACCTTCATAGACAACCAAAGGACAACACGTTCAAACCGACTGGAATCACCTGAGTGCATGCCCACTCGACCAACATCTCCACTCGGATATCCCAATTCCTTTCGACCAGTATATCATCACTCGACTGTACAAGAAACCACTCGGAGTACGGAAGGCCTAAAGTCACCCCGGGTAGGAACAGTCAGGCATTCACTCTGTAGTATTAATGATCAGTTATATGACTTTATTGTTGGCGTTACTAGTAATGCCCTGTCTTAATGTACATTGAACCCTGTGTAACGTGGGATGGATGGGGTCCTAGCGCACTCTATATAAGCCACCCCCTCCTCTGGCACAAGGGTTCGCACCCCCTGTAACTTCACGCATAATCCAATCGACCGAGCCTCCGAGCACCGAGACGTAGGATTGTTACTTCCACCGGAAGGGCCTAAACTCATACATCTTGCATGCACAATCTCGCCGTAGCTAGGATCTTGCCTCTACATTCCTACCCCCTACTTTACTGTATTACTTAGAACCACGACAGTTGGTGCCCACCGTAGGGCAGGTGTCTTAGCGACTTTCTGGTGAGGTTGCGATTTCTCCGAGTCCTTTCATCATGGTTCCTGGCAGAGGTTTGGCTGAGGGCCGCGGGATCCGTCTCGGCACGCTCGTCTTCATCGCAGACGACTCTGCTTGGCTTCAGGAAGCTCCTCTCGATGTCGAGGCGCTCCTCGTCTGCGGGGCGACGCACTTTCGCGCGTGCGTTCGCGGCGTCCTTCTACGGCAGCCGTCGACTCAGTATCGGTCGGCCTCCGCGGTATCTTCGCTCCCCGCTATTCGCCGTCACAAGCGATCCGGTCGGTCACGGCTACAGCGGTGGGTGAAGGATGCGGTGGGACGTCAGTCAGCCACCCCTCAAGTCACGGCAATCGAGCCCGACGAATCTCTCTATGGCCTGTTCGACCTGTCGATTGGCTCCGTCGAGACACTGTCCGAGTGCGACAGCAGCGACCCCGCGGCGGAGGTCCTGATGGCTGACATGCCCCACAGCCCACCTGGCATGCGTCGCAACAGCGGCGACGACGGCGGCGGCGATCCGTCGCGCGTTCATGAAGATTATCACCCCAGACTCTCTCTTCTCAGCAGAGGGAGGAACTTCACTGCCGCAATGTGGAGGACCTCCACATACCCGTTGTCGGGGAGACCTCTGAGGCTCGGGCCTTGGAGGCGGTGCGATTGGCCACTTTGGCTGAGCGCACCCGACTGGAGAACCTTCGGCGTGCACTCGACGACTATGCTCGCTGACAGATCACCGAGTCTAGTCGACGGCAGCGGCATCTATTTCCACCTGAACCACAGGTATACTACACTCCGGTTCGGAATCTTACCGCTGCGGCCCGTATAGCAGAATCTATTCAGCCGTCCCAGTCGAAAGCTGGTACAGGTTTGATGCAGATCAGAGTGCTGCTCCGAGCAGCAGGAGAGCAGAACACTGTAGTCTCTCAGTCGCGTAACAGAATCCATAGAAGGTCCGTAGTAGCTAACGCTGTTCAGTTGTCTCACAGCCCAAGATTGCCTCTGTGACGTGAAGGACGAGGGCATCGCCAAGGGCAGTACTTGGGTCAGAACCATGAGCAGAACGATCATCGGCTCGACCATGAAGACCGTCATCGAGTGCCTACGCCCCCTCCGAGGAGCGAATCATATGTGCCCCGGCATTATGATGATAGGCGCCCGTACAACGAAGAGCGGAGGAGGCCAGTCGACCCCAGAGAACCAGGATTTTATGCAAGGTCAATTTTGGTACAAGGTTTGGTGGACAGGAATCGAGCACGTAGAGAAGGGCAAGATAGAGATCGCCCGACTGGAAGCAGAGTGCATGCTTCTGGTCCCGAGTGTTTTAGCAGAGCCATCAGGGCTGCAGAGATCCCTCCCAACTTCAGGTTGACGACTGGGGTCAGTAAGTTCACTGGTGAATCAAAGCCTGACACCTGGCTGTGCAGATCGGTGGATGAAAAGATGAAGTGGCCATGAAGCACCTGCCCCTGATGCTTGAAGGGTCAGCTAGAGCTTGGTTGAATCAGTTGACTCTGAGCAGTATTTTCAGCTGGGAGGAGTTGGCTCGATTGTTCGTCAGAATGTTTGTGGGCACGTGCAAACGGCCAGCAGGATTGGCAGAACTGCAACATTGTGTGCAAAAACTGAATGAAACTTTGAGGGATTACATCCAGAGTTGGTCCACTTTGCATCACACGCTGGAGAATGTGTCTCAGCACCAAGCAGTTTGTGCCTTCAAGGAGGGCATTCGGTATCGGGAGCTCAACCTGAAGTTCGGTCAGACAGGAGATATGTCTTTGACCCGAATGATGGAGATAGCCACTCAGTACGCAAACGGCGAAGAAGAAGACTGGCTCCGTAGCGGCAAGAGCAAACCAGTCGGCCAGGACACTGGAGGAGGTAATTCCAATTGGAAGCAAAAGCGCAAAGCAGAACATGCGGGTCCTGGAGAGGTTGCAGTTGCGACCCAAGGAAAAGCTAAAGGAAAACCTAAAGGGCCCTGGACCCCCAAGAAGGTGAAAGATTCAGCCGGGAACGACGTGTTGGATTTGCCATGTCACATTCACATCAAGAAGCATGAAGAGGGTAATCTTATCTATCCCAAGCATACCACTCGATAGTGTCGAGTCCTTATACAACAGTTTTGAGAAAAGCAACCCAGTGAGAAAGAGAAGGACTCTGATAAGGATGAGGATAAAGAAGAGGATGATGAAGGATTTCCCAATGTCAATTCCACTTTGGTGATTTTTAGTGACGTTGAAAGCAAAAGTCAACTGAAAGTCATCAAGAGGGAAGTAAACATGGTTGCTCTGGCGACGACGACGTATCTGAAATGGTCTAAGACTCCTATCACATTCGACTAGTCAGACCACCCGCTGCACGTTGCCACCCCTAGGAGACAAGCGTTGGTAGTCGACCCGGTAGTTGGGGGCACCCAATTGACCAAAGTCTTGATGGATGGCGGCAGCGGATTGAACATTTTGTATGCTGAGACCCTCCGAGGGATGGGCATCCCGATGTCCAAACTCAGCGAGAGCAACATGCGGTTCCACGGAGTTATACCTAGAAAGAAAGCCGATTCACTCAGCCAGATCACTCTTGATGTGGCTTTTGGTGATTCAAAGAATTATCGTAACGAAAAGTTGACATTTGAAGTCGTGGATTTTCATAGTGCCTATCACGCTATCCTGGGCAGAACTGCGTATGCCCATTTCATGGCTCGACCGTGTTATGTGTATCTCAAACTCACGATGCCTGGCCCTAGGGGCGTGATCACAGTCACTAGTAATCGGCCGTGAGTAGAAGAGTGCTTCCAGAAGGGCTCGAAGATTGCCGATGAACAGATGGCAGCAATAGGAATGGAAGAATACAAGAAGATAGCAGATCCGAGTGATTTGTTGAGAGCTAAGAAGCATGCTTCAGAGTCTGCATTTAAGTCATCTGGTGAAAAAAAGTCAGTTCATATTCACCCGACTAACCCCAATGTTGCTCCGACTCATATATCAACAACACTCGACAACAAATAGGAAGAAGCGCTCATCCAGTTCCTCCGTGAGAACTGGGACATCTTTGCATGTAAACCTTCTGACATGCCAGGTGTACCCAGAGAATTGGCTGAGCACCACTTGCGAGTTGACCCAAAAGCAAGACCTGTCGAAGAACACCTCTGACGGTCCGCCGTGGAGAAAAGAAGGGCAATTGGCGAGGAAGTGGCTTGGCTTTTGGCAGCTGAGTTCCTCCGAGAGATGTACCACTCCGAGTGGCTCGCCAATGTCATCATGGTTCCCAAGAAGGATGATTCACTCCGTATGTGTATTGACTACAAGCATATCAATCGGGCCTATCCGAAAGATCACTTCCATCTCCCTCGCATCGATCAAATAGTCGACTCGACTACGGGGTGTGAGCGATTGTCCTTTCTGGACGCATACTCCGGGTATCATCAACTCCGATAGTATGGACCCGATGAAATAAAAACAGCTTTTATCACCCCATTCGGGTGCTTTTGCTATGTTACCATGCCCTTTGGTCTCAAGAATGTTGGCGCCACATTCATGCGTATGATACAAAAGTGCCTGCTCACTCAAATCAGTCGGAATGTGGAAGCATACATGGATGACATCGTGGTTAAGTCGCGTAAAGGTTCCGACCTGCTGACTGACCTCGCTGAAACCTTTGCCAATCTGAGAAGATATGATATCAAGCTTAACCCGTCGAAGTGTACATTTGGAGTTCCAGGTGGAAAGTTACTCGGTTTCCTCGTTTCCGAACGAGGTATTGATGCAAACCCAGAGAAAGTTGGTGCAATACTCTGAATGAAGCGCCCTATGTGCACACACGACGTTCATAAGCTTACTAGTTGTTTGGCCACTTTGAGTCAGTTCATCTCTCGTCTCGGTGAAAAGGCATTACCTCTTTACCGATTGATGAAGAAATCCGATAAGTTCAAGTGGACTCCCGAAGCTGACACAGCGTTTGTAGAGCTCAAAACCCTACTTTCCACCCAGCCGGTGCTTGCTGCTCCAATCAGCAAAGAGCCTTTACTGCTTTATATTGCAGCCACTAGACAAGTTGTCAGTACAGTACTCACGGTCAAGCGGGAAGAAGAAGGTAAAGCCTATAAGGTTCAGCGCCCAGTGTATTATATTTCTGAAGTCTTAACTCCGTCCAAGCAGAGATATCTACATTATCAAAAGCTTGTCTATGGAATTTACTTGACTTCGAAGAAAGTGGCACATTATTTCTCAGATCACTCCATCACAGTCGTCAGCGATGCTCCATTGTAAGAAATACTGAACAACAGAGATGCAACTGGTCGAGTGGCAAAGTGGGCGATTGAACTCCTTTCGTTGGATATCAAGTTTGAGGCAAAGAAAGAAATCAAGTCCCAAGCAATAGCACACTTCCCTGTCGAGTGGATTGAACAGCAGCAACCTACTCATGTTCAGTCGGAACATTGGACTATGTTCTTTGATGGATCCAAGATGTCGCGTGGTTCTGGCGCTGGAGTTGTTCTAGTATCCCCGCGAGGTGACAAACTCAGTTATGTCCTTCAGATTCACTTTGATTCCTCTAACAATGAAGCTGAATAGGAAGCACTCATGTATGGGTTGCGAATGGCCATTTCACTCGGCGTCCATCGCCTAATGGTCTACGGCGACTCAGATTTGGTGGTTAATCAAGTGATGAAGGAGTGGGACATCAGAAGCCCAGCTATGACTGGCTATTGCAATGCAGTGAGAAAGTTAGAAAAGAAGTTTCAAGGGCTAGAGCTTCACCACATTCCCCGACTGAAGAATCAGGCAGCAGATGACCTGGCAAAAATAGGGTCCAAGCGGGAGCCCATTCCCAGCAATGTGTTTTTGGAGCATCTTCACACACCATCAGTCCAGGAGGATCCCTTCACAGAAGAGCCCCCACAGCCTAAGAGTTTTACTGATCCGACTGAAGTTGAAGTCCCAACCATGGTCAACTTAGTCATGGAGGTTTTGGTCATCATTCCTGTCTGGATAGTACCGTATATCGCATATATTCTTGGGAAAGAACTTCCAGAAGAAGAAGATGAAGCACGACAGATTGTTCGTCGATCTAAAGCCTTCATTATGATAAGTGGTCGGTTGTACAAGGAAAGTGTGACCGGAGTTGCCCAGCGATGCATTACCCCAGAAGAGGGTCGAATGATTCTCAATGATATCCACTCGGGGACCTGTGGTCACCACGCGTCCTCTCAGACAATCGTGGCCAAAGCATACCAAGCAGGTTTTTACTGGCCGCGAGCAAATGAAATGGCAAAGGAAATAGTCGACAAGTGTGAGGGTTGCCAGTTCTACTCCAACATCTCTCACAAGCCCGCTTCAGCCTTGAAGACCATTCCACTCATCTGGCCATTTGCCATTTGCAGAAGTGGTTTCACCCACCTGCTTGTTGCAGTCGACAAGTTCACTAAATGGATTGAAGCCAAGCCCATCAAGAACCTCGATTCGGGCACTGCCGTCAGCTTCATCAGGGGGTTAACATTCAGATTTGGAGTCCCACACAGCATCATCACAGACAATGGTTCAAACTTCGATTCAGATGAGTTCAGAGCTTCCTGTGCTTCCCAAGGCACTTGGGTCGACTATGCTTCAGTCGCTCACCCATGTCGAATGGACAAGCAGAAAGAGCAAATGGTTTGATCCTCCAATGGTTGAAGCCCAGATTAATGCGCGACCTCAAGCATGCAGCTGGTGCCTGGGTAGATGAGTTACCGTCAATACTATGGGGTCTGAGAACAACACCAAATCGGTCGACTGGCCGGACTCCCTTCTTCATGGTATATGGAGCCAAAGCCGTACTGCCGACTGATTTGCTCCACAATGCCCCACGAGTAGAGCTTTTCTCAGAGGCAGGAGCAGAACAAGCCTGGCAAGATGTTGTTGATCTTCTGGAAGAGGAAAGAGAGATGGCCCTGATTAGGTCGACCATCTATCAACAAGACCTTCGTCGGTTCCATGCCAGAAATGTAAGGCGTCGAGCATTTCAAGAAGGGGGGCTAGTTCTCCGAGTGGATCAGCAATGACCGCACAAGCTGGCTCCCACTTGGGAGGGCCCTTTCATCATCACCAAAGTGCTTCACAATGGAGCATACCACATGTACGATGTGGAGCACAAGAAGGATGAGCCACGTGCTTGGAATGCGGAGCTTCTCCGCCATTTTAATACTTGAAAAGTCAAACTGTTGAGATGTAATAAGAAGTACCTTTCAGTTTGTTTATCAAAGACATGGTTTTACAGTCTCCTAAATGATTGTAATTACTTATACATGTGTACAAAATCCCCCAGTGGGTGTCTTAGCCGCGAATCCGATTCGCCTAAGTTTCAACAACAAAATCCTTCAAAGTGGAGAGCATTCCTCCCACTTGGGGGCTTAGCTACAGTCCAGTACTCGCCTAAGTTTAAAACATCCTACCGAGTGGAGAGCAACCCTCCCACTCGGGGGCTTAGCTGCAGTCCAGTACTCGCCTAAGTTTCAAAAATCCTACCGAGTGGAGAGCAATCCTCCCACTCGGGGGCTTAGCTGCAGTCCAGTACTCGCCTAAGTTTCAAAAAATCCTACTGAGTGGAGAGCATTCCTCCCACTCGGGGGCTTAGCTGCAGTCCAGTACTCGCCTAAGTTTAAAAAATCCTACCGAGTGGAGAGCATTCCTCCCACTCAGGGGCTTAGCTGCAGTCCAGTACTCGCCTAAGTTTCGAAAATCCTACTGAGTGGAGAGCATTCCTCCCACTCGGGGGCTTAGCAGCAGTCCAGTGCTCGCCTATGTTTAGAAAATCCTACCGAGTGGAGAGCAAACCTCCCACTCGGAGGCTTAGCTGCAGTCCCTTACTCGCCTAAGTTTAAAACACACTCGGAGCTGTGGTACAAATACAACGTCTGCTCCATCCTGACCCGCAAGGACGACGAGGTGCAGGCTGTCTGTGGCCTTATCCTCACAGCTGCAGCACAGATACAACGTCCGCTCCATCCTGATCCACAAGGATGACGACGTGCAGGTCGACTACGACCTTATCCTCAGAGCTGCAGCACAAATACAATGTCCACTCCATCCTGATCCGCAAGGACGACGAGGTGCACGTCATGGACAGCACAAAGTGCCCTTGTCCATGGTTCACTCGGCTGAGGTGCATCACAGAGTCAGTAATAATTCAGACTGAAGAAACAAGTTTCACTCAAAAGTCAAGAGATTCGAAGGCAACTAAGTTCAGATAAATCCTACAAGGTTCTAGCCATAGATTAAAGTGCCCGAGCATCAGGCCCGAAGGAGTTTTTAGGGTTACAAAACCACTCGGCATACCGAGGAAAATTCAATTGTATCATAAAAAGTTTGTTAACTCCACGAGAGGAGGACTGGCAGGCTCGACGAACTCATCCAAGTTGATTCCATCTGCAATTCATGTAGGAGCAGCAATGAAGGTCTCCATAAAAGACCGGAAGTCAAGTTTCTTGGTGTTGGCTACCTTGGTCGCTGCTAACTTCTCTTCCTTGGCCTCCTTGCAATGGACACGTACAAGGGACATGGCTACATCAGCACCGCGGTGAGAAGACGACTTTTTCTATCCTTGCACTCGACCAGGGATCTCATTGAGTCGACTCATCAAAGACTCAAGGTCATTTTGGAGCGTCTCCCTTTGCCAAAGTGCCATGTCAATCCGCGACACAGCAACTTTCAAGCGAGCACTACTAGGAAAAGGCCTACTAATGGCGCACCGGTTTTGCCTACTAATGGCGCATCACCGGTGTGCCATTAGTAGCACGCCACTAGTAATTTTTACTAATGGCGCACCACTGGTGCACCATTAGTATGTAACAGCATGCGCCATTAGTGTGCCTCCCGGGGGGCCATACATAAGCATGGCTTTGTCAAACTAATGGCGCATTCTCTGTTGATGCGCCATTAGTATCCTTTGGCATACTAATGGCGCACCTGGTGGTGATGCGCCATTAGTATGAATATTTGGTTTTGTTTCCTTTTCTGATTTTTGCGCACGTTATAAAATATATTATTAGACAAAATATAAAATATATTATTAGATATAATATAGACAGCAACATCAGATTCATCGAATACAATAGAAGATTAGTCTCCGAATACAATTCATCATATTAGTCTCCGAATTCAAAAGACCGAACAAAGATAAAACATTACAAGTCTCAAGACCGCGAGTATCGAGTTTGTCGGAAGTAATACTAATCCTAACAAGTCCTACTAATCATCATCATACAACTTCTACTCGTTATTCATAACAAGTCATACGATCATCATCTTGATAGTCTTTGAACCAACCCTACTTAATTGTTCATCAGCACATGATCATCAGTATTAGGCAGGACCTAAATACCCTATTTAAGCTAAAATAGCATAAAACAATATAGACCCTAACTCTCCATTATGGAGAATGGAGAACATCATGTCTCCAATTCTTGCGCTTCGCTTCCTTTTGCTTCCAAGAAGCTCCTTACGACTGTCCATACATTTTTTCCATCCTTTGATTTTCATGTCTCCACTTCTTTTAGAAATCTCATATGGACAGTTGAGATTCGTAGGACGACCTGGCTGTATGTTCAAAACATTAACACTACCTTTCAGATACATCATATGAGGCACACAATTCTCTGGGATTATCTGTTGAAAAACATAGTAATAACTTCATAGTTAGCAATGATGTACTAGTTTTAGAAGTATGCAAAAGATGCACGGATGTCGTAATAGTAAAAATCTTACCAGGGTATCTCCATGGTAGTTACCGTAGTTGAACACATGCACTAGTGGCACGTATTTACCATAATTTTGAGGAGTTTGTTTGTGGATAATGTAATTTTCAATGTCAGTACAAAATCCGACCAGATGATTTTTCTCCTTGTAAGTTGTTAATTCGGAGCCATCGGTGTAGTGGGTTTTGTCTACCATCTCCCGCACATTCTTTGAACAATAAAAATAAGCTGTCAATGGAAATAAGCTGTCAACTATTTTGAAATAAACAATATAAATTAGCTAATAACTATGTTTGAGAAACTCACATAGTGGTAGAACTGGAGGCGTATCAACAAGGACCCAAATGTCCATATTGTCTTGGTTGATGTCAGGATTACCAAGATCCATGGTGATAAGCATACCCTCATCAAAACCATACATCTTGCAAAATGCTTCCCAATTTTTGCAACCAAAATGGGTTACGCTCTCAGAATTATATAGATTTACTTCAAAGTCCACATCGTGATGAGTCCTTAGGTGAATTTTCTTTGTTTCAGAAATTTCATGGTCTTCAAAATCCATCCTCTCCAAGACATAGCGTCTTCCATGGCATGGGATAAGCTATACTCGAATTGTAAAAGATGAAAATTACACGTTGAAATAGTTGAAGTCATGCTTAATTATGAAAATAACACTTGTCGTCGTTGTGTACTGTTTCAACTTCGAAGGTCTCCTCGAGCTTAATGCTGAAGCGCCGATCATCGTCCAGGTGAGGCATGTCGCACAGACCTCGATTGTCGTGGCACCAGTCGCACTCCGCCGGGAGACTTTCGTCGTCCGATGATGATGACGACATATCCTAGGACAGCTCCCAGAATTGATTGCCGCCCGAACCACCGGCCTCATCGTTGTGGGCCATGTTTCGCTCTAAATAGGAAAAAAGTTTGGTCAAAAAGTTGGTTATTGTCAAGGAACAAGATCATGGTCTCATCATTTAGGATTTGTCGACACCGAGGCACCCTAAAAGCCTAAGCTTTCATCATTTAGGGTTTGTCAACGCCGAGGCACCCTAAAAGCCTAAGCGTACATCATTTAGGTTCTCATCGACGCCGAGGCATCC
This sequence comes from Triticum urartu, assembly GCF_003073215.2. Classification (NCBI taxonomy): domain Eukaryota; kingdom Viridiplantae; phylum Streptophyta; class Magnoliopsida; order Poales; family Poaceae; genus Triticum; species Triticum urartu. The sequence goes on along the minus strand of NC_053023.1, from coordinate 424,223,365 downwards.
GGGGCAGCCAAGTTAAGTTTTCATCATTTAGGGTTTATCGATGCCGAGGCACCCTAGGTTGGGCCTAATCACTTGGCCCTAATCACTTGGCTCTATTGCCACCTATGGTTTAATGCAGCAAGAATGGCGGGGCAGTTGATCCTACTTAACTAAGTACTAAGATACCCCGGCATTAGTCGTAAGTACCCCATATGTCCTATTTTTAGCAAAGTCATGCTAAAATTCACAGAAAATTTCAGCATGACCTTTGCTGAAAATAGGACATATGGAGTACCCGAATTTGCCAGAACGGAAGTTAATCGACATTCTGGCAAACTCAAGGGCCTCTCGGGGTACCTGCAAATTCATCACGACACAATGGTCGGAGACAAAACCTAGCCACAGACCATATGGTCCTCTGCTTTCATATGGACAAAAATCAGCTCAGCTTATGTGAGCTTCCATTCCAGATATAATATGTCTCCCAACAAAAAATCATCAATAGTTTAGCAATTCTGTACAAACACAGAAAGAATGACAAATGTATTTTACAGATCATGGCATTGTTTTTACTATATGCACCATGGCAAATTTCTTTTCTTTTTGCAACATGGAAAAATTCTTTTGCACCGGGCCATGGCAAATATAGTCTATGCATCATGAAAATTATAGTGTATGGATCATGGCATTTTTTATTCTACATTTTTATTCTATTGATCATGCCAGGAAATTATAGTCTATGCATTTTTTTAATCTCTGGATCATGATCTAACAAAATTGCCATCTCCCATGGCAAATATAGCCTATGCATCATGGAATTTATATTGTATGGATCATGGCATTTTTTTGTCTATAGGATTATTGTTTGTGTGCATACATGCAGAGTATCAACTCAGAGGCCTCTGTTTAACAGTGGTAAGTCAACGACAAGGAACATCAAGCTTATAATAAAATCTCTTAGAACCTTATGAGAGTATGTACATATACAGATTTTGTTTACTAGCTTGGCACATGTCAAGTCTCACTTGCAGGTGCACATTTTTTTGTTTCAAAGCACACCTCTTTGTTTCAGCTATCTATATATCTTGTTCTATGTTGCATTTTTAATTCCTGATGTTAACAAGAGTGTTTGTCAAAAGGAAAAACAAAGTTCATGGCAGTGTAGCTAGCTTCTCATGCATCCCTCTTATCATCTAGCTAGCTAACACTTGAATCCATGATGCTTCCAGACTTGAGCATTGAGAGTTTCAGACTAGAACTCACCTCGATGGACGCGGTCGCAGACGAGGTCGTAGACAGCGGCGGAGCCGAGACAAGGTCACAGACACGGTCGTGGTGCTCCTGTGGACGCGGCTGCATCAATCGTTTGAATTGGCATTCAATCAAACACCTCACAGGCAAGAACAGAAGGTGGAGACAGAGAAGAGAGGGGATCGAGCAGAGAGGGAGAGGGCAAGGAGGGAGGAGCAGAGAGGGGAGTCTAGGGGGAGGGAGCTTACGGGCGGAGGAGGACGGGCGGAGGAGGAGGGGGCTTACGGGCGGCGGCGAGACGGTTGTGGGTCGGCGCGGTCGTCGTCCTGCACCCCATGCGGTCCGCGGCGGCGGGATGGTTGGGGGCCGCGGCGGCTTGCTGTCGGTTGGGCGGCGGAGGAGCTGCAGTGGTGGGGGCGCGGGGGCGGCGGCGCACGTAGGGGCGGCGGCGTCGCGGGTCGTCGGGGCAGCGGCGCGCAGGGGCTGAGAGTGTGAGATGGGATGGGCCGGGGATTGGGGCCGAGATTTTAGTCGGGGGAGGTATAGCAATGGCGTACCACCTAGCGGTGCACCATAAGTAAGTTTTTTTTCTGATAGCAATGGCGCACCCTCCCCTGGTGCGCCATTAGTAACTTTTTTTTCTGACAGCAATGGCGCACCCTCCTCTGGTGCGCCATTAGTAACATTTTTTTTATTATTTCTTGTTGCATCTAATAATTTGTTTTTTATCATATTTGTTATTTTCATGAGGACTAGAACAGAAGATATCATCAAATATCATCAATTTTTTTTGAAAATATCATCAAATTTGTTTTTTTATTTTTAATTGAAAATATCATCAAATTTGTTATTTAAAAATATCTTCAAAAAGTGGGGGAGGGTGCGGGTGTCGGCGGTGGCGGTGGAGCGGGTCGGGGGATGGTGCAGGGTGTCGGCGGCGGTGGTGGAGCGGGAGAGGGTGCGGTGGGTCGTCGGCGGCGGTGGAGCGGGGGAGGGTGCGGGGGGGCGGGTGCTCGTCGGAGGCGGTGGAGGGGGATCGAGATCGAGTGTCCTCATGGATTCAAAAAGTGCCCGTGACATTTAAAAATATTCATGATATCAAAAAGTGCCCATTAAATAAAATCGAGAAATGAAGACTACGATTTAAATACAATCGATCTTAGCTAGCTATCTGTTCACAATCTTATTGCCCTTCTTTTTCGCAAATGGAGTTCTTCTGTGGAACAGACGTCCTTTAGGTAGGGTGGTCCTGCTTCTTCTTGTGGTGTATGCTGCTACTTCATTGTCGTCGTCATGTTCGATCTTCGGGTCGCCGTACTTGTCGAAGTCTTGCTCATTGGCTACTCCATCCATTCCGATGATCTTCCTTTTGCCTCTCCTCACGACAACACGACTAGGCTTTGACGGATCGGTAATGAAGAAGCATTGGTCCACTTGTGAAGCCAGTACCCATGGCTCATTTTTCGCGGTGACGTTTGCGCCCGCAGTCTTGGATTTGGCTTCGGGTATAACCATGGTGGTGAAATACCGGTCTTCTTTTAGGACGCTCTTGGCCCATCTGACACGGAACATAGGGACCTTCTCTCCAGCGTAGCTCAGCTCCCAGATCTCCTTGATCCTTCCGTAGTATCTGTCCTTGTCGTTACCGGTGTAGGAATCCATCGTTACCCCGGAGTTCTGATAACCATCGCTCTTCATGTCCTTGTCCTCGGTGTAGAATGTGTAGCCGTTGATATCGTACGCCTCGTAGGTCATCAGGTTGTGCTCGGCGCCCTGTGACAAGGCGAATATGAGTTGTTCTTCCGTGGAAGAATCCTCATGTAAAGGGTACGACAGAAGCTTCTACTTGAACCAACGCATGAAACATGAGTTGTGCTCTTTGAGTATATCTCCGTCCATCCTCTGTTGGCCTCGGTCATTGTACGTCTTCTCAATAAAGGTTTTGTGCTCTACCACCCAAGGATCGACCACATCTATGTGTTGTAGCGCGACTAGGTTTGCTCTTTCAAAGTCGGCGAGTCGACCCTCGAAGTCGACATGCATTTCGCGGCGACCCTCATGGTGACCCCATCCAGCGAGCCTGCCGAGGTGCCTGTTGACGGGTAGACCAACGGGGTTATCGATGCCTAGATAATTCGTGCAGTAGGAGATGCACTCTTCGGTCAGAAAGCCCCTGGCTATACTTCCCTCTGGACATGACATGTTGCGAACGTATCCTTTAATGACACCATTCATCCTTTCGAACGACATCATGCTATGCAGGAACGTCGGCCCGAGTTGGATGATATCCTCCACGATATGGACCAGCAGATGCACCATAACGTCGAAGAATGCGGGCGGGAAGTACATCTCAAGCTCGCATAGTATCACCACGATCTCTTCCTGTAGCCTTTTGAGTTGCGTCACACCAATCGACTTCCGAGAGATGACGTTGAAAAAGTTGCATAGGCCAAATAGCATTTCACGGACGTGCGCGTCCATGATCCCACGGATTGCAACTGGAAGTATCTGCGTCATCAGCACGTGACAGTCGTGAGACTTCATTCCGCTGAACTTCTGCTTCGCTGGGTCTAGGTATCTGCTTATCTTCCCCGCGTAACCGTAAGGAAGTTTTACTCCTAGGAGGCAGGTGAAAAACTGCCCGATCTCCTCCTGACTTAGAGTGAAGCACGCGGGAGGGTAGTCATTTCCGGTCTTCTTGGCCTTTGTGCCTTTGCGATGACTTTCTGTGTCCTGCTTCACCTCATCATCATCATCATCATCATCATCATCATCATCATCATCATCATCATCATCATCATCATCATCATCATCATCATCATCATCATCAGCGTGAAGCTCCTGCCTGATGCCCATTGATTTCAAGTCTGCCCTTGCTTTTGGCCCATCTTTGGTCCTCTCTGGCATGTTGAGCAGGGTACCAAGCAGACTCTCGCACACGTTCTTCGTGATATGCATGACATCAAGGCTGTGAGGCACACGGTGGATCTTCCAGTACGACAAGTCCCAGAAAACAGACCTCGTTTTCCATACCTTCAGCAGCGGCTCTGGCGCCTTTCGCTTCTTTCCCGGCTCTGGCGCCTTTTGCTTCTTTCCCGGCAGTGGGCAGTCTTTCCAATTTTTCAACAGCTCGTCTATTTCCTTGCCGCTCCTCGTACACGGCCGTTTTCGGGGTTCGGTTTCACCATCGAACAGATCCTTGCGTTTCCTCCACGGGTCATCGTCGCGAAGCCACCTTCGATGTCCCATGAACATGGTTTTCGAAGACCCGGGATCTCTATCTAGCTGGCGATACGTTGTGTCATCCATGCACCTTACGCATCCAGACAATCCGTGGACTACCTGCCCCGCGAGATATCCCTAACCGAGATAGTCGTGCACCGTCGTGAGCAGTGCGGCTCTCATAGGGAAATATTCTTTCTTTGCGCGTCCCACGTATTGGCTGGCGTTTTCCACAGAGTGTCTAGCTCCTCCTTCAGTAGCCCCAGATACAGATTGATGTCGTTCCCTGGTTGTTTCGGCCCTTCAATTAGCATACTTATGTGAATGTACTTCCTCTTCATGCACAACCAGGGGGGAAGGTTGTACATCCACACAAACACAGGCCAGGTTCTATGTGTGCTTCTCTGGCTGCCAAATGGATTGATTCCATCGGTGCTCGCCCAGCACGATGTTCCTTGGATCCTTCCCAAATTCTGGGTATTCGAAGTTCAACGCTTTCCACTGGCTCGCATCCTTAGGGTGACTCAGCATCTTGTCTTTTTTATTTATCTCCGGATCATTTCTGTCATCTTCCCGCTTCTTCTCCTCCCTATCCGTGTGCCAACGCAGGAGCTTTGCTACCTTAGGGTCCGCGAAATACCGCTGCATACGAGGAGTGATCGGAAAGTACCACACTGATTTTCGAGGAGCTTTCTTCCTCTTCTTGTATCGAGTGACGCCGCACACCGGACATATGCTAGACTCCGCGTGGTCATCCCGATAAATGATACAATTGTTCATGCACACATGGTATTTCACGTGCGGTAAATCCAGAGGACACACGATTTTCTTCGCCTCCTCGAAACTGGTCGGGCACTTGTTCCCCTTGGGAAGACGTTCGTGCCAGAATGACATGTTCTCGTCGAAGCATGCGTCGGTCATTTTGTGTTTTACCTTCATCTCTAGAGCCATGAGCGTTACTTTCAGGCGGGTATCCTCGGGCCTACATCCTTCATACAATGGAGTAACCGCGTCTATCTCCAGTTGATCCAGCTTGGCTTTCTCTCGGGCGGCAGCTCTTGCGTTATCCGTCTGCTTGAGAAGCAGCTCTTGAATATGAGGGTCCTGCACCCAGCCTCCATCGTCGTCTGCTCCGGCATCTTCATCTTCATGATCATGCCCTTCGTCTTGATCTTCCTCATCATCATGTACGACATCTTGTACAGGATGACTGTGTACAGCATCACCGTCGTGATCATGTCCTCGAGATTCTTCGTCTTCTCGCCCGCCCTTGCCGTGGTGGTACTTGTCTTGTTGCCCTTCCTCATTTCTTGCCCGGCCCCGTCCATGGACGACTTCATAGTCATCTTCATCACCTTGCCACCGATAGCCATCCATGAAACCACGAAAGAGCATGTGGTCCCACACCTACCCGGAATCCGGGTCCGCAATAAGGCTCTTCAGCTTGCATCTTTGACATGGACATCTTATCTCCGTCTCGTTCTTTTGAAGCATCTCGGCCTTCGCGGAGCTCAAAAACCTATTCACGATGCCTTCAGTCATCGTGCGGACCATGGTCGCCTGCGGGGTAGAGCAAAACGATATTTTAGAACCAAGAAAATTTTTGGCGTGACCTTCCCTAAAAATAGGAGCAAAAAGAATGCATAGTGCCAAAATTCTCGCCGAAATGGAAATGAAGCAAAACATTCCGGCAAAATATTGGAAACTATCGCATTTCAAATACCGGTACCTTCAAACACAAACATATATGCAACACCACAAACACGTGCAACACCACAAACATACATAGATCTAGCTAGGCCACAAAAAGTGCATGTGCACGTTGTTGGAGCGAGCTAGGGAGAAAAAAAGTAGATCTACATCATGAAGATAGCTTTCCCCTTACTTACCTATCAAAAAAAGATAATTTCAACACTTAATTTTGATGAATCTATGGTGCAAATGAGGTGAGGACGAGGAGGCAGCCGAAAGCTTGGAGAAGGAGGTGGAGGGAATGAAGTGGGGAAAGTGAGTGGGTAGGTGTGGGGCTGTCTAAAATATCTTGTTGGGGTCCCAGGTTACTAATGGCGCACCACAAGGAAATGCGCCATTAGTAACCCTGGTTACTAATGGCGCATCTGCAGGTGGTGTGCCATTAGAAGTTTTGCAAAAAAGTAAAAAATATAAATATATATACTAATGGCGCATCGTCTGACAGTGCGCCATTAGTAGTTTAAACTAGTAATGGCGCACTGTGGAACGGTGCGCCATTAGTAGTTTTGCAAAAAAAAAGAATAAGAAAAAATTACAGTAATGGCGCACTCTCTGCCAGGTGCGCCATTACTAGTTAGAACTAGCAATGGCGCATTGTCTACCTGATGCGCCATTAGTATGTATGGAAAAATGGAAAAAAAATTTAATACTAGTGGCGCACCCTGTTTCTGGTGCGCCATTAGTGTCTTCCACACTAATGGCGCATCACCAATAGGTGCGCCATTAGTATATAGTAGTGGCGCACTGCTTCCCTGGTGCGCCATTAGTATCAATACTATCTATAGCCCTTTTCCTAGTAGTGGAGCGAGGTAGTCTGTAACGCTGGCAATACGGGATTCCAGTCGGAGCACGTTCATAGCAGCTTCATCATTGACAGGGGAATTGATGGGGTCCAAGCTCGCCTCGCTTCGCCCAGTTTCTTCCTCAAAGTTTTGACAGAATTCTGCAACCACAAAAGAGCTAATGAGTCGACCAATTTATGGCGACTCGACAACAGCAAAACAGTCGGACAAGGAAAATACCTTCGAGCATAAGGAATAACTTCTTGCGAGTGCTCCCAGATAAGCCTCCAGGTCATTTCTTGTTCAAAGCTAGTTTGTCTTTCTTTAGATGGATCACTTCTCTGTTGGATTCAGTAAGGGATGTCTTCAACTTGGCGTTATCTTCCTCCAGCGCCCCAACTGAAGCCAGCTTCTTTTCAGCGAGGGATGTTTTCTCCTAAGCCTCCTTCTGCACTGCAGCAAGATCAAGGTCCTTCTGTGCCAGAGCTTGCCTCATTTTCTCTGAAAAATATACACTCAGGTCAGAATGAAAAATGAGGAGATGACTTGTGAGTCGGCCAAGTTAGAAAGTCGACTGGTTGTTACCTTCCATACCAATTGCTTCGTCTTTGGCCTTTTGCAAGTTCTGATTGGCCAACTCCAAGTCAAGGTTGAGCTGTGTCTGCTTCTCCTCGAATTCAGCAAATTTGGAGATGAGCTCACAAGATTTCTAAAGTCAGCAAAAAGATACATCAATGGACAGAATCAAAAGTTATTTGCTTCTGAGTGAAAAGAATTCAAAGACTATTGCAGAATCAAACATTCAACAGTAGTCTCGGGGACTACACCCAGTGGGTGCACTTAGCATGCCCCCACTAGTACAGGTTCCACTCGACATGGTCCGCCCAGACCAAGTAAAAAAATACAATAGAAGACCAAAGTTATTTTCGGAGACAACAGTTATTCTCAGACCCCAACGGACTGCCCACAGTCGACCGCGGTCCCGAGGACTACACCCAGTGGGTGCACCCTGCGTGCCCCCACTGATCCAGGTTCCACTCGACATGGTCCGCCCAGACCGAGTGGAAGAACTGAAGGACAAGATATTTTTATCAAGCCCCCCTGCCGAATCACACATTCGACAACGGCCTCGGGGACTACACCCAGTGGGTGCACTCTGCGTGCCCCCACTAGTCCAAAACTACAATCAATACAACCTAAATCGACTCAACTGGAAAATTATTAGACATAAATTGGAACACCCAGTGTGTATGCACATACGAAGTGCAGACTAACAGATGGATGCACAAGGAAAAGTTTTCGGGTAGCATATCCTAACAGAACAAGCATCAAGACAGGAGTTCAATCAGAAGCCAACTTACTTGGACGTTAGCTCGGAGGGCTGCACTGGCATCATAGGCAGCTTGGCTATTCTCGTGCACTGTCTTCACCCGCTCCATCATCAGGCCTGCTTGGCGTATGGCTTCCGTAGCAGCGCTTGCCAGGTCTTCCGGAACATGATGAGTGGTGAAGAACGGAGTCGATGGTTCAATCACGGCAGCCTGAGGATCCGAGGCGTGGTGTTGGACAGACGAAACGGGGTCTTGTGCAGTCGACGACGAAGGTCGTACACTCGACACTGGAATAGCAAAGGTAACAGAAGCATGGTTCAGGTCCCCCGATTGTTGAATCACTGGTTCCGTCACCAGAGTCGGCTGGGGCGTCGCGCTAGCTGGTGTTTTCCTGCTTGAAGTCTTGCTCTTCCTTCCCATGGGTCTCTGTGGCACATCTTCCTCATCGTCTGGGAGTTCGATAATGTTAGGTGGAGCTGCGAAACAGTCAATTGCATTGATTCAGTCGACCGCCAAAATAGCTGAGTAAGTAAAGACAGAATGGCAAGAGTTATACATGCATGGGAGGTGACTGCGTCTTCCATCTCCTCATCATCGTCGTCTTGGTAAATGGAAGTTCCAGAGGCAGCACTGCGAATTTCGGAGTTCATTCGGTCAAAAAAAGAAAGTGAGTCGACTAAAGTTTGAGTCATGCAAAAACTAAGAGGTCGAGATCAGTAGTTACCCAGAAGCGATGGGGACAACCACTTTAATCTTGGGCAAGGCCTTCCGAGGCTTTGATGTCATGACTTTGGGCTGCTTAGGAGCCTTCTTTGTCGGCATAGGAGATGACGTCCGAGTGCGCTTGGAGGTTTGTGTAGTCGGTGGAGTCGCTTTGCCATGAACGCTGGCTGGGTCCTGCCTCCGCTTGGAGCATCTTTCCGTGTGAGTAGGGGAGTCGACCTCTTCACCACTCCTCAGGTCCTCACTCTCCTCGTCTCCCCTTCTGTCAGAATGCCACTCGTCGCTGTCGCCTTCACTCGCCTCCCCTTCATCCTCCTGCTCTCCGTTGGGCATCGAGTACATCTCAGTGTAGATCTGCAAGACACGGGGTCGAGAGGATACCAATCAGTTTCAAGAGCAAACACATATCAGAGCAAGTACACTTGGAAGGAAAGAATAGGACCTTGTCAGGTTCAGTGGTGTGGTCGAGTGGAGGAACCCTCCTAGACCCCCTAGCATTGTCTTTGTTGCCAGTGATACCTTGCATCCATGAGGACCCACAAGTATAGGGGATCTATCGTAGTCCTTTCGATAAGTAAGAGTGTCGAACCCAACGAGGAGCAGAAGGAAATGATAAGCGGTTTCCAGCAAGTTATTGTCTGCAAGTACTGAAATAAGTGGTAACAGATAGTTTTGTGATAGGATAATTTGTAACGAGCAACAAGTAACAAAAGTAAATAAAGTGTAGCAAGGTGGCCCAATCCTTTTTGTAGCAAAGGACAAGCCTGGACAAACTCTTATATAGAGAAAAGCGCTCCCGAGGACACATGGGAATATCATCAAGCTAGTTTTCATCACGCTCATATGATTCGCGTCTGGTACTTTGATAATCTGATATGTGGGTGGACCGGTGCTTTGGTACTGTCCTTACTTGGACAAGCATACCACTTATGATTAACCTCTATTGCAAGCATCCGCAACTACAACAAAAGTATTAAGGTAAACCTAACCATAGCATGAAACATATGGATCCAAATCAGCCCCTTATGAAGCAATGCATAAACTAGGGTTTAAGCTATTGTCACTCTCGCAACCCATCATCTACTTATTACTTCCCAATGCCTTCCTCTAGGCCCAAATAATGGTGAAGTGTTATGTAGTTGATGTTCACATAACCCCACTAGAGGAGAGACAACATACATCTCATCAAAATATCGAACGAAGACCAAATTCACATGACTACTAATAGCAAGACTTCTCCCATGTCCTCGGGAACAAACGTAACTACTCACAAAGCATATTCATGTTCATAATTAGAGGGATATTAATATGCATATAGGATCTGAACATATGATCTTCCACCAAATAAACCAACCAGCATCAACTACAAGTAGTAATTAACACTACTAGCAACCCACAGGTACGAATCCCGAACTTGGAGACAAGAATTGGATACAAGAGATGAACAAGGGTTTTGAGAGGAGATGGTGCTGGTGAAGATGTTGATGGAGATTGCCCTCTCCCGATGAGAGGAGCGTTGGTGATGACGATGGCGATGATTTCCCCTTCCCAGAGGGAAGTTTCCCCGGTAGAACAGCTCCGCCAGAGCCCTAGATTGGTTCCGCCAAGGTTCCACCTCGTGGCGGCGGAGTTTCGTCCGAGAAGATGGCTTCTGATTTTTTTCTCATCAAAAGACCTCATACAGTAGAAGATGGTCATCGGAGGGCCACCAGGGGGCCCACGAGGTAGGGGGCGTGCCCAAGGTGGTAGGGCGCGCCCCCACCCTCATGGGCAGGGTGTGTCCCCCCTGGTGAACTTCTTGCGCTCGGTATTTTTTATATATTCTGAAAACGTCTTCCGTGAAGTTTCAGGACTTCTGGAGCTGTGCAGAATAGGTCTATAATATTTGCTCCTTTTCTAGCCCAGAAGCCCAGCTGCTAGCATTGTCCCTCTTTATGGAAACCTTGTAAAATAAGAGAGAATAGGCATAAGTAATGTGACATAATGCGTAATAACAACCCATAATGCAATAAATATCGATATAAAAGCATGATGCAAAATGGACATATCAACTCCCCCAAGCTTAGACCTCGCTTGTCCTCAAGCGAAAGCCAAAAACGAAAAATATGTCCACATGGTTAGAGATAGAGGTGTCGATAAAAATAAAATACAGACATGAGGGCATCATGATCATTCTTAGAACAACAACTTATATAATTCTTGCCATATAATTTCTTATGCTAGAGTAATAATTCAATCACAATTTCAAGTATGAATCATAAACTTCATTGACAACTAACAAACTATAATCTCAGTCACTGGAGCAATTGCAATTTATCATAGCATAGGAATGAGTCAATATAAGAGCTTTTCAGCAAGTGCACACATTCAACTATCATATAGTCTTTCACTATTGCTAACACTCACGCAATACTTATGGGTATGGAGTTTTAATCGGACACAGAGAAAGATAGGGGCTTATAGTTTTGCCTCCCAACGTTTTACCTCAAAGGTAATGTCAACAATAATAGTTCATGAAAACTCACATCCAATTAGCCATATATACCAGGATCTTTCCAACATACTGTGCTTGCCAAAGGATAAAATGTAAAAAGGAAGGGTGAAGATCACCATGACTCTTATGCAAGGTAGGAGATAAAAGTAAAAGATAGGCCTTTCGAAGAGGGAAGTAGAGGTTGTCATGCGCTTTTATGGTTGGGTGCACAAAATCTTAATGCGAAAGAACGTCACTTTATATTGCCACTTGTGATATGGACCTTTATTATGCAGTCTGTCGCTTTTATTTCTTCCATATCACACGATCGTATAAAGCTTATTCTCTCCCACAGTAATAAGTCATACATATTTAGAGAGCAATTTTTATTTCTTTGCACCGACGACAACTTACTTGGAGGATCTTACTCAATCCATAGGTAGGTATGGTGGACTCTCATGGCAAAACTGGTTTAAGGGTATTTGGAAGCACAAGTAGTATCTCTACTTGGTGCTATGAATTTGGCTAGCATGAGAGGGAAAGGCAAGCTCAACCATGTTGGATGATCCATGACAATATAATTTATTTCATATGTAAGAAAACATAACCCATTACGTTGTCTTCCTTGTCCAACGTAAACTCTTTAGCATGTCATATTTTAATGAGTGCTCACAATCATAACAGATGTCCAAGATAGTATATCTATATGTGAAGACCTCTCTTTCTTTATTACTCCCTATTAATTGCAACGATGACCAAAACTATGTTTGTCAACTCTCAACAACTTTTATTCATCATACTCTTTCTATGTGAGCTCATTACTCTCCATGAGATCCATATGATCTCTTTGTTTCTTTTTATTTCTTTCTCCTTTTCTTTTATTCACTTAAGATCATGGTAAAAGAATCAAGTCCTTGACTCATCACTAATCTTTATTATACATATAGCTCACGGACTCGATTACATAGAAGGATCATAAAGCAAAACTCACAACTAGATCATACTAACAACTTTTATTGTACTAGATCAAGATATTACCAAAAGGATCGAACTAAGGAAAACGGTAAAGATAAAAGTGATGGTGATACGATACCGGGGCACTCCTCCAAGATTGGCAGTTGCCAAGGGGAGTGCCCATACCAGATACTCAATTCTTCTTTGTTGGTGGAGAAGGTGATGGTTTTGTTGATGGCGTAGGCTTGTCGTCCTTCTTCCAAGGCATAGGCTCACCATCATAGAAGGATGATCGAGTCTCCTGAAACCTCAAATCTGTAGCCAAACTCATCCTCTTGAATCTATATTCATACTCACAGTTTTGATTTGCAGGTCATAGATCTGGGCTTGGAGGTGCTCGTTTTTCTCATGAAACTTGAAGATGGCCTCCCCAATGTCCTTGACGTCCATCTTGTGGTTGTTGGTGAACTCCGTGATCATAATGTGATTGGAATCGAGTCCACGCTCCACCATCTCCTGACACTTGAAAACTTCTTGCTCCAATGCCTCGAGCCTTGCCTCCGTGCTTCCGGTCTTCCTAGGTCCCTCAACATCGTGGATGTGCAACAACCCCTCACTCATCTCAATGGTTTGAGGGTGTTGCAGCACCTCCCCGAGGTAGGGGTTGATGACCTTCTCGAAGAACTGGTCCTTGGGGGCACTTGAAGACGACATGATGACCTGGATCTGTCAGAAAAATAGATCGAAACAAAGACAGGAGATTTTTGCGTGATACGGGAGTCAAAACCTCTGGGAGATTATATAATGAATTTTTACCGACCAAAATATGTGTCGTGTAAGAAAACGGAGTCCGGAAAGTGCACGAGGTGCACACGAGGTAGGGGGGCGCACCCTCCACCCTCGTGTCCTTCCCAGAATGCTTCTTATTTTTCTATTTTTCTAAATATTCCAAAACGGAGAAATATTGCCTTAAAAACTATTTTGGAGTCGGTTTACTTACCGTACGACATACCTATTCCTTTTCGGAGTCTGAAATGTTCTGGAAAGTGTCCCTTATGTATTCCTCCTGGGTTACAGTTTCAATAACATTGGTTTCAACATTTATGGGATTACCTGAGATATAATGTTTGATTCTTTGACCGTTCACCACCTTCGGATTTGTACCTTCGAAGTTTTTTGATTTTTATGGCACCGGAATGATAGACCTCCTCGATAACGTAAGGACCCTCCCATTTAGAGAGAAGTTTTCCTGCAAAAAATCTTAAATGAGAGTTGTATAGCAATAAATAATCACCTACATTAAACTCACGCTTTTGTATTCTTTTGTCATGCCATCTTTTAACTTTTTCTTTAAACAACTTGCCATTTTCATAGGCTTGGGTTCTCCATTCATCGAGTGAGCTAATATCAAATAGCCTCTTCTCACCGGCAAGTTTAAAATCATAATTGAGTTCTTTAATAGCCCAATATGCCTTGTGTTCTAGTTCGAGAGGTAAGTGACATGCTTTTCCATAAACCATTTTATACGGAGACATACCCATAGGATTTTTATATGCAGTTCTATAGGCCCATAATGCATCATCAAGTTTCTTGGACCAATTCTTTCTAGATCTATTAACAGTATTTTGCAAAATTAATTTGAGTTCTCTATTACTCAATTTTACTTGACCACTAGACTGGGGGTGATAAGGAGATGCAATTCTATGATTAACATCATATTTAGCAAGCATTTTACGGAAAGCACCATGAATAAGATGTGAACCACCATCATTCATTAAATATCTAGGGACTCCAAACCTCGGGAAAATAACTTCTTTAAGCATTTTAATAGAAGTGTTATGATCAGCACTGCTAGTTGGAATAGCTTCTACACACTTAGTAACATAATGAATAGCAACTAAAATATGTGTATATCCATTAGAGGAAGGAAAAGGTCCCATATAATCAAAGCCCCAAACATCAAATGGTTCAATAACAAGTGAATAATTCATAGGCATTTCCTGACGTCTACTAATATTACCAATTCTTTGACATTCATCACAAGATATGACAAACTTACGGGCATCCTTGAAGAGAGTAGGCCAATAAAAACTAGATTGTAATACCTTATGTGCAGTTCTATCTCGAGCATGGTGTCCCCCATAAGCTTCAGAGTGACACTTGCATAGGATCTGTTCCTGTTCCTGATCAGGTACACAACATCTAATAACAACATGTACTCCTTCTTTATAAAGATGTGGGTCATCCCAAAAGTAATGCCTCAAATCATAGAAGAACTTTTTCTTTTGCTGGTATGTGAAACTAGGTGGTATAAACTTAGCAACAATGTAATTAGCATAATCAGCATACCATGGAGCAGTACGAGAAGTATTTATGACATTTAATTGCTCATCAGGAAAGCTATCATCAATAGGTAGTGGGTCATCAAGCACATTTTCTAACCTAGACAAGTTGTCTGCAACGGGGTTCTCAGCTCCCTTTCTATCAACAATATGTAAATCAAATTCTTGTAGCAAGAGAACCCATCTAATAAGTCTAGGTTTAGCATCTTTCTTTTCCAAAAGATATTTAATAGCGGCATGATCAGTGTGAATAGTTACTTTAGAATCAACAATATAAGGTCTGAACTTATCACAAGCAAATACAACTGCTAAGAATTCTTTTTCAGTAGTAGCATAATTTCTTTGAGCATTGTCTAGGGTTTTACTAGCATATTGAATAAAATTTAATTTCTTATCAACTCTTTGCCCTAGAACAGCACCTACAGCATAATCACTAGTGTCACACATAATTTCAAAAGGTAAATTCCAATCAGGTGGCTGAACAATAGGTGCAGAGATCAATGCTTTCTTAAGTATTTCAAATGCCTCTACACAATCATCATCAAAGACAAATGGTATATCTTTTTGTAATAATTAGTCAGAGGCCGAGAAATTTTTGAGAAGTCCTTAATGAACCTCCTATAAAATCCGACGTGACCAAGGAAACTTCTTATACCTTTGATGTCCTTGGGACATGGCATCTTTTCAATAGCATCAACCTTGGCTTTATCAACTTCAATACCTCTTTCAGAAACTTTATGCCCCAGAACAATACCTTCATTAACCATAAAGTGGCACTTTTTCCAATTCAAGACAAGATTAGTTTCTTCACATCTCTGCAAAACTCGATCAAGGTTGCTCAAGCAATCATCAAAGGAAGATCCATAGACGGAGAAATCGTCCATGAAAACCTCACAAATCTTTTCACAAAAGTCAGAGAATATAGCCATCATGCATCTTTGAAAGGTAGCAGGTGCATTACATAAACCAAAAGGCATACGTCTATAAGCAAAAGTACCAAAAGGGCAAGTAAAAGTAGTCCTTGATTGATCCTTGGCTGACACAGGTATTTGAGAGAAACCAGAATAACCATCTAGAAAGCAAAAATGTTTATGTTTGGATAATCTTTCTATCATTTGATCAATAAAAGGTAAGGGGTAATGATACTTTTTAGTGACCTTATTTAATTTACGGAAATCAATTACCATCCTATAACCTGTAATAATTCTTTGAGGAATCAATTCATCTTTATCATTAGGAACGACAGTAATACCTCCCTTCTTAGGGACACAATGGACAGGACTTACCCACTGACTATCAGCAACGGGATAGATTATACCTGCCTCTAGGAGCTTTAGTATTTCTTTTCTTACCACCTCTTTCATTTTAGGATTTAGCCGTCGTTGATGATCACGAACTGGTTTAGCATCTTCTTCCAAATTTATTTTATGTTGACATAGAGAGGGACTAATGCCCTTAAGATCATCAAGAGTATACCCAATGGCAGCACGGTGCTTCTTCAGAGTTTTCAATAATCTCTCTTCCTCATGCTCTGAAAGGTTAGCACTAATAATAACAGGATATATCTTTTTGTCATCAAGATAAGGATATTTAAGAGTATCAGGCAATGGTTTAAGCTCAAAGACGGGATCACCCATGTGTGGAGGAGGATCCCTTAGGATTTCAACATGCAAATTGTTTTTTTAGAATATGTTCCTTTTTAAAGAATACTTCATCTATTTCCCTTCTTTCATTGATAAACATATCATTTTCATGGTCTAGCAAATATTGTTCTAAAGGATCACTAGGAGGTACGGCAATAGAAGCAAGACCAATAATTTCATCCTTACTAGGTAATTCTTCTTCACAATGTTGTCTACTAAATTTAGAGAAATTAAATTCATGAGACATATCATGCAAACCGATAGTAACAACATCCTTTTTGCAATCTATCTTAGCATTAACAGTGTTTAAGAAGGGTCTACCAAATATAATGGGACAAAAGCTATCTTGTGGGGAACCAAGAACAAGAAAATCAGCAGGATATTTAGTTTTCCCACACAAGACTTCAACATCTCTAACAACTCCCATTGGTGAAATAGTATCTCTTTTGGCAAGTTTAATTGTGACATCAATATCCTCTAACACAACAGGTGCAATATCATGCATAATTTTCTATATAGGCCAATAGGTATTGCACTAGCACTGGCACCCATATCACATAAGCCATGATAACAATGATCTCCTATTTTAACAGAAATAAAAGGCATGCCTACCACAGGTCGAGGTTTATCTTTATCACAAGGTTTAGCAATTCTAGCAGTTTCATCACAAAAATAAATAACATGCCCATCAATATTATCAGCCAAGAGATCTTTAACAATAGCAATATTAGGTTCTACTTTAACTTGCTCAGGAGGTGTATATGTTTTAATATTACTTTTACGAACCACAGTTCAAGCTTTAGCATGATCCTTTATCCTAACAGGGAAAGGTGGTTTCTCAACATAAGAAGTAGGAACAATAGGATCATTATAAGTGATAGTCTTTTCTTCAACTTTTATAGGTGCAGCTACTTTTACTTCTATGGGAGGATGATACTTGAACCACTTCTCCTTGGGGAGATCAACATAGGTAGTAAAAGATTCACAGAAAGAAGCTACTATCTCAGAGTCAAGTCCATATTTAGTGCCAAATTTACGGAAAACATCGGTATCCATAAAAGATTTAACACAATCAAACTTAGGTGTCATACCTGACTCCTTACCTTCTTCGAGGTCCCAATCTTCAGAGTTGCGTTTAATTCTATCCAATAAATTCCATCTGAATTCAATAGTCTTCATCATAAAAGAGCTAGCACAAGAAGTATCGAGCATGGTGCGATTGTTATCAGAAAGCCGAGCATATAAATTTTGAATAATCATCTCTCTTGAGAGCTCATGATTGGGGCATGAATATAACATTGATTTAAGCCTCCCCCAAGCTTGAGCGATGCTTTCTCCTTCACAAGGCCAAAAATTATATATATAATTGTGATCACGATGAACAAGATGCATAGGATAAAACTTCTAATGAAATTCCAATTTCAATCGTTTGTAGTTCCATGAGCCCGTATCATCACATAGCCTATACCATGTCAATGCATCTTCCCTTAAAGATAAAGGGAAGACCTTCTTCTTAACAACATCTCCGGGTACACCTGCAAGCTTAAATAATCCACAAACTTCATCAACATATATTAGGTGCTCATCAGGATACATTGTTCCATCTCCTGCAAAAGGATTAGCTAGCAGTTTTTCTAACTTACCCGAAGGAAATTCAAAGCAGACATTTTCATTTTCAGTAGGTTCAGTTGGTTGAGGAGCAACTCTTTGCTCTACTAGTCGGGGTGAAGATACCCCGAACAAGCCCCTCAGAGGATTACTTTCCATAGTAACAAGTGACAGTAAATTTTAGCACACTATATAAATTTTTCCTTACCAAATTCCACCTACCAAAGGTGCTTCACTCCTCGGCAACGGCGCTAGAAAAGAGTCTTGATGACCCACAAGTATAGGGGATCTATTGTAGTCCTTTTGATAAGTAAGAGTGTCGAACCCAACGAGGAGCAGAAGGGAATGATAAGCGGTTTCCAGCAAGGTATTCTCTGCAAGTACTGAAATAAGTGGTAACAGATAGTTCTGTGATAGGATATTTTGTAACGAGCAACAAGTAACAAAAGTAAATAAAGTGCAGCAAGGTGGCCCAATCCTTTGTGTAGCAAAGGACAAGCCTGGACAAACTCTTATATAGAGAAAAGCGCTCCTGAGGACACATGGGAATATTGTCAAGCTAGTTTTCATCACGCTCATATGATTCGCGTTTGGTACTTTGATAATCTGATATGTGGGTGGACTGGTGCTTGGGTACTGTCCTTACTTGGACAAGCATCCCAATTATGATTAACCACTATTGCAAGCATCCACAACTACAACAAAAGTATTAAGGTAAACCTCACCATAGCATGAAACATATGGATCCAAATCAGCCCCTTACGAAGCAACGCATAAACTAGGGTTTAAGCTTCTGTCACTCTAGAAACCGATCACCTACTTATTACTTCCCAATGCCTTCCTCTAGGCCCAAATAATGGTGAAGTGTTATGTAGTCGACGTTCACATAACCCCACTAGAGGAGAGACAACATACATCTCATCAAAATATCGAACGAAGACCAAATTCACATGACTACTAATAGCAAGACTTCTCCCATGTCCTTAGGAACAAACGTAACTACTCACAAAGCATATTCATGTTCATAATCAGAGGGGTATTGTCGGGACCCCGATTCCGAGTCACATCGATCTAGCCGGTAACACCTCATATCACTTTGCGGCCTCACGCACGGTATTCCCACGGGTGTCGCCTTACCCTGGCCTGGGACCGTTTGCGCCTTTTGGCTCACGTATATGATTGTGTCGCTAGCATCCATATGACAGAGAACCCGGGCCGACATGGCTAGTCGTGAACCCAAAGCGGCACTAACCTATGGGGACAGGCATACATGATTCACATCGAGCGTGTCGGTCAGCAGCGTGTGAATCCGGGCTGTAGCACTGGGCTAACAGGACTCCGGGGAACCTGGGATGTAGCGGGCTAGGCAGGACTCCGGATGTCACCGCGTGACATTTCCCCGAAGGGACAGATACAGGAACGGAGTGAAACACATGCCGGCCAGTCAAGTGTCCTGAGCAGTAGTGCTGGGCTAGCAGGACTCTGGTGAACCGGGCTATAGCGGACTACTATGGCTCAAGGAAGCACTAGACTACATTTCCCCATAAGAGAGGCTGCCAGGGATAAACAACTAGATTGTCGGATCCCACACATAGCAATACACGTCACACGTATGCATAACATGCAAGTATGTGTTGTACAACATGGCATCACAACATAACGCAAACTCATATAGATAAAGGCTCAGAAGAGCCACATAGCATTAATACAAACAGGGTTCACATGACCCATCATTCAGAGCATACAAGCAACGGAAGCATTACATGTCTGAGTACAGACAATTACAAAAGAAAAAGGCCGAGAAGCCTGACTATCTACAAGTCCCTCCAAGGTACAAGATCGTAGCTGAGGTAATAAGCTACTCGTCGAAGTCCAAGTGGTACTACTAGTGAGATAGATGTCTCACCTGCAAACATAAATAAAGCAAACGTGAGTACAAAGGTACTCAGCAAGACTTACATCAGATCCTATCATACATCCTTTTGTATCAAGAAGGTAATGTGTGGTTTAGTTGCAGCAAGCTAGCTTTGACTCAGTGGCTATCCTGTTCTACGGCAACGAGAAACTTCTTTGAGGTGAGGCAGCGCACACGAGTCCACTAAACACCACATCAATACACCACTATGGATTCATCCTCGTCTTCTCATGAGAAGGACATCCATAGCACTCACACTTGTCTTGAGCATTTTAGAGTATCCACTTTAAGTTGTATATGTACCACGTAAGCATCCAAGAAGTCCATAAACGAGGACACGGCTATTCGAATAGATCATGATAACCCTGCAGGGGTGTACTTCTTCACACACGCTCTCACCACTTATCACCATGTACACGTCATGTACCTCGGCAACCTTCAAGCGGAAGCCTGGCGAGGGTGTCGGCCACGACCTGACTAACCACACAAGACTCTAGTCCAGGTTTATCGCCTATTCGGGTTCCATCCGCAAGGAGATCCGGCCGGGGTGTCGCTCACGGCCCCAAACAATGTGTGCAGGGTTCCCAAGCCCACCTCGCCGGATGGATCTACGCTTGGTACACCGTGCCACTTGTGCCTAGTCTGTCCCAAGCCCACCTGGCCGGGTGCCACTTGGTAGACTACTAACACTACCTACAAACACCAGAAACTATTTGCAACTCCTGGACAGAGATCAAGTTGGCTAATAAGTCCGAGACTCCTGGACAGAGATCAAGTTGGCTAATAAGTCGAGAGGGGAACTTAAGCATTCCAATGTGTAGTAGCTAGTATTGGACAACACACGGAACTCAGTGCTAGGACGGCCAGTGAGACAACCCACCAGGTACTCCTACATGGCCTCTCACCGCTACCTTTACCAAATCGTGTTCACACGCTTAACTCTCAGCTAGAACATATTGTACCACTCCAATTCATTCCCAATGAATCGGAACTGACACAACTCTAAGCAATAGCAGGCATGGCATGGCAAGAACACAACATGGCTCAATCAACTCCTACACATGCTAGTGGGTTTTAACTATTACTGTGCAATGACAGGTCATGCAGAGTAGTGGGTCAACTACCGCAGCATAAAGTAGCAGTTGAATCGTATTGTCCTAATGCAATAAATGAAGAAGCAGGAATGAGAGATTAGGATGTATCAGAATGACAAGGGGGTTGGCTTGCCCTGGGTAGATCAACAGAGGGGCACTGCCTCAGACAGGTACTCTGGATCGGTCTCCGGAGCAGGACCTATCGAGAAGGAACGGTGTCGGCAATCAATACACCAACATATGGAACAATATGATGCATGAACATGGCATTTAGATGTGATGTTGTTTGAGCTAATGCAGCTAGCATTCAATTGGATGAAGTCCATTTGAACCAAGAATTCAAATGCAACTCCAAGTTAAGGCTTTATAAATGCCATTTATATGTTTTCACCTATACAGCAAGTATAAGTTTGTTTTACATGCATGAAAATGGTACAAATGGATAGATTGCATTTTTCTGATAATTTTTCATATATAAATTATTTCAATCTGAGCTACGGTTGAATTTCTATGAATTTTTAAAGTTTATATCATTTTCCGGAATTTCCTGATTTAATTTAAAACCAGAAAAGAATAATTGCATCAGCACTGCGTCATGCTTGCATCAGCAAGTCAACGACGCTGACTGGTCAAACCTGACGTGTGGGGTCCACACGTCAGTGTCATAGTTAGTTAACAGTGTTAATTAGATATTAAACTAATCCTAACAGAAACATTAGCAGGGCTGGGCCCCACCTGTCATTGACCCTGGGTAGTCAAACCCCAGGTCAACTGGGGTGGGGTTAGACCTGGTCAACCCCACCGGCGTTTAGCCGCCGGCGAGGCCGAACGCGGCAGAGGGGCTTGGGATCACCGTTCCGGCGACCAAAAGGACGGCGGAGACCACCGGGGCGTAGCCTGCGCTCGTCCGCACCGATTGGAGCAAGTGGGAGAGGCGGGGGCGGCCGGAGCTCGCCAGAGCGAAGCTCGGGGCGGCAGTCGGAGCACGACCAAGTGTGGGCGATGGCTGCGGTGCATGGGGAAGCGAGCGGAGAGGCTCTACGGCCTCCTGGCGTCACCAAGAGCAGGGTGACGCGCTCGGCTGCGGGCTGCGGTGGCCAGGGCAACGGCGGCGACATGGACAACGGCGGGGCGCTCGGCCATCTATGAAACGACGGCTACGGCGAGCGGCAAGCTACGGGGTTAGGGGGAAAAGGTTC
This sequence comes from Triticum urartu, assembly GCF_003073215.2. Classification (NCBI taxonomy): domain Eukaryota; kingdom Viridiplantae; phylum Streptophyta; class Magnoliopsida; order Poales; family Poaceae; genus Triticum; species Triticum urartu. The sequence goes on along the minus strand of NC_053023.1, from coordinate 424,201,097 downwards.
ATGGTCTCACAGTGAGCACGAAGGGCTTGACGGCGAGTTCGGGGAGGTCCGGACGACGACAAATTTGATGGCGGCGATCTGCGTGGCCGGAGATGAAGACGACGGCGGTGGCGATGATACGGTGCGTCCCCGGTTGCCTGGCTCGTCAAGGACATAGATGACGTCGTGGCGGAGCTCTCGGGCACAGAGAGAGGTCGAGGGGGAGGCGGTGGCTGCGGCAACAGCGAGCGGCGGCGACGGTAGTGTTCGGACGTCGGCGAGAAAGAGCGAGGGAGAGGAGGGAGGCCAGGAGAGAGAGAGAGCGGTGCGGGGCGCGTGGCCTCGCGGGGCATCCAGGCGCGAGGGGAGGGCAGAGGCAGGAGGCGTGGCGGCACGGCGCGCGCGCGTCGGCGCACACGCCGTCCTGCGCAGAGGTCAGGGACGACTGGCGTCGGCCAGCTGGCTGGGCTGGCCTGCTGGGCCGCTGGGCTGCCAGGTAGGAGGCCCAGGTAAGGGTTTTTTTCCTTTTCTATTTTTCTGACATTTGTTTTGATTTAATAAAAATACCAAATCATTTTATTTAATTATTTCAAATTTTGCAGGGACCTAAGGAATTAATCCAAAGCCCCTCACCAAAATTCAGAATTATTGGACAATATCTTGTATAAATAAAAATATTTATCCAACGCAAATACTGGATTAATTCCAAATGCCCAAAATAAATACTTATGAGCTCTTTAAAATATTGGTTTGATTTTTATCTCTGTCCAATATTTTCAGAGAGCAACATGAGCATTTTCTTGGACCCTTTTGGAGCAATTTTTACTTGGGTCATTTCCAGAAATGATTTCTGAGGGTTTCACAATCCCCATTTCAAATTTAAATGGAATTTAAACATGATGCAAACATGAAGGGCTAGCCTAGGTCATACTAGAACTAGGGATGTGACAAGGGCTAGCCTAGGTCATACCAGAACTAGGGATGTGACAACTCGCCCCCACTCGGAAGAATCTCGTCCTGAGATTCAGGAGTCAGCGGAAAGAAAGTGGGGTACTCAAGTCGAAGACGATCTTCACGCTCCCAAGTAGCTTCTCTCTCGGAATGAAGAGACCACTGAACCTTGAGAAACTTGATGTTATGACGTCGAGTGACACGCTCTGCTTGATCAAGGATGCGAACAGGGTACTCTTGATAGGTGAGGTTATCTTGAAGGTCAAGCGCTTCATGGTCCACTCCGCGGATGGGATCCGAGAAGCAACGCCTGAGCTGAGAGACGTGGAAGACATCATGAACTCGAGAAAGATGTGGGGGGTAGTTCCAACTGGTAGGCAACCTCTCCTCGCTTAGCGAGAATGAGAAAGGGACCAATGTAACGAGGAGCCAACTTGCCCTTGATACCGAAATGATGGGTACCCTTCAAGGGAGTAACCCGAAGATAAGCCTTGTCGCCAACTTCATAAGCAACTTCCTTATGACGACGGTCATACTGGCTCTTTTGACGAGATTGGACTGTTTTCAAATTCTCACGAATGATGCGAACTTGCTCTTCTGCCTCCTGGATCATATCCGGTCCAAAGAATTGTCTTTCACCGGTTTCTGACCAGATCAAAGGTGTTTGACATCTTCGTCCATACAGAACCTCAAAAGGAGCTTTCTTGAGGCTGGATTGGTAGCTATTGTTATAAGCAAACTCGGCAAAGGGAAGACACTTCTCCCAATCCATACCGAATGAGATAACACAAGCTCTAAGCATGTCTTCGAGAATTTGGTTGACCCTTTCCACCTGACCACTTGATTGAGGGTGGAAAGCGGTACTGAAGGAAAGATGGGTGCCCATGGCAGTTTGGAAACTCTCCTAGAAATGAGAAGTGAAAAGACTACCACGGTCTGAATTGATCTCTAGTGGAACACCATGAAGTGACACTATTCGAGAAATATATAAGTCAGCGAGCTGACTAGTAGTGATACTCTCCCGAATAGGTAGGAAGTGAGCCACTTTGGAAAGACGATCAATGACTACGAAGATAGCATTATTCCCTTTCTTGGTCCTGAGAAAACCGGTGATGAAGTCCATACCAACTTTATCCCATTTCCACTCAGGAATAGCTAAAGGTTGAAGGGTGCCAGCAGGCCTTTGATGCTCTGCCTTAATGCGACGACAAACGTCGCAGTTAGCAATAAACTGAGCAATTTCTCTCTTCATCCTAGTCCACCAGAACCTCTGGCATAGGTCCTGATACATCTTAGTACTACCGGGATGAATCGTGAGAGGAGATTCATGCGCCTCCTTAAGAATCAGTTGTCGCAGATGTTGATTCTTGGGAACCACCAAGCGATTCTCAAAGAAAACAACACCTCGATCATCCATAGAGAAACATCCACCAACTCCCTTCCTAATGTTTCTCTTGATGCGGATAACACCCCTATCAAACTTCTGATCAGTAATGATCTGATCCTCAAGGGTAGGTTTTGCCACCAAGGTAGAAAGGAATCCGCGAGGAGCAATGTGAAGGTTAAGCTTACATAACTCCTCATGGAGAAGTGGCTGGCCCTGTTGCAACATGATATTGTTACAATAGGACTTACGACCTAGCGCATCAGCCATGACATTCCCCGTGCCTAGGGTATAGGTAATTTCTAAGTCGTAATCTGAGATCAACTCCAACCAACGTCTTTGCCTAAGGTTCAAATCTGGTTGGGTGAAGATATACTTGAGACTCTGGTGGTCGGTGTATATCTCGCAACGTTTACCGAGAAGGTAATGTCGCCATGTCTTAAGTGCATAGACTATGGCTGCAAGCTCTAGATCATGTGTAGGATAATTCTCCTCATGTGGATGCAACTGTCGAGATGCATAGGCAATCACATGACGATCTTGCTTAAGAATGCAGCCTAGTCCCTGTCGTGAGGCATCACAATAGATAACAAAGTCCTTAGTGAAATCCGGTGGCACAAGTATGGGAGCAGAAGTCAGGTGTCTTTTCAGTTCCTGAAAGCTGTACTCACACTGTGGGGACCACTCAAACTTTTTATCTTTCTTGAGAAGTTCCGTGAGAGGTTTGGCCACTTTGGAGAAGTTCTCAACGAAGCGGCGACAATAACTGGCTTGGCCAAGGAAACTCCTAACTTGCTTAACCGTATCAGGTGGAGTCCAATCAAGAACGGCTTGAACTCTCTCGGGATTGACAGAAATGCCCTTAACAGAGATTACATTGCTGAGATAGGTCACTTCTGGCAACCAAAATTCGCACTTGGAGAACTTGGCATAAAGGCGGTGTTCTCTGAGTTTCTCTAACACAAGCCTAAGATGTTCGGCATGCTCTTCCTCGTTCTTCGAGTAAATAAGAATATCATCGAGGTAAACCTCGACGAACTTATCTAAGTACTCCATGAAGATCGAGTTGATTAAGCGAGAGAATGTAGCTGGAGCATTGGTTAGACCAAAGGACATGACAGTGTACTCGTACTGACCATAACGAGTGACAAAAGCCGTTTTAGGAATGTCCCCATTTCTGATCTTGATTTGGTGGTAGCCTAACCTCAAATCCATCTTGGAGAAGATTGAGGATCCAGCAAGCTGATCATACAGATCGTTGATCCTGGGAGCGGATACTTGTTCTTTATCGTGACCAAATTAATGGGGCGATAATCTACAACCATCCAGTCCGCACCATCCTTCTTCTTGACAAAGAGGATGGGGCAAGCCCAGGGAGAAGAACTAGGATGGATGAAACCCTTTTGCAAGGACTCATCAAGTTGTTTCTTAAGCTCGGCTAGCTCTAAGGGTACCATCTTGTAAGGTCACCTAGAAATTGGGGCGGTTCCGGGGATAAGACCTATGACAAACTCTACATCTCTGTCAGGTGGAATACCTGGCAGTTCCTCTGGAAAGACATCCGGAAAGTCACGGACTACCGGGATATCTTCAAGGTCAGGAAGAGGGCTGGCATTTAGAGAATAGAGTTGACGCTTTGCAATTTTGGTGGAGACAGTGACTATCTTGCCAGAGGGGTGTGTGAGCTGAACAGACCTGGTGTAACAGTCAATCTTGGCATAATGAGCTTTCATCCAGTCCATACCCAAGATGATGTTAATATCTGAAGACTTAAGGGATATCAAGGAAGCTAGGAATACAAGTCTGTCAACATGTATTTCATTTCCATAACTTATCCTAGAAGTTTGCCACTTGGATCCAGGAGTTTGAATGAGTAGTGGGGAGGGCATATCACAAAATGACATGTTGTGCAAGCGGGCATAACTTTCGGAAATGAAGGAGTGAGATGCTCCAGTATCGAATAGAACCGAAGCTGGGTGACAGTTGACAAGGAGTGTGCCAAGAACGACATCCGGATCATCATGAGCGTCTTTAGCTGAGACGTGATGCACACGTCCAAGTTCAGTGGGAGCTGACTTGGCACTGATCATCTGGTGTGAAGGCTTACTACCATGGCCAACAGACTTCTCGGGCTGGGGTGGAGCAACACGGGTCTGAGTGCAAATACGGGCAATGTGGCCTGGCTCTCCGCACTTGTAACAAATCTTGGAGGTAGGACATGGACCCGCATTGACAAGTGGTCCACCAATAGGCATGGGTGTAGCATACGGTTGAACTGGGTGAGGTGCCACACAAGAAGGCCTTGGTGTATAACCGGGTGGAAGAGTGGAGTTCGGAATCCAAATTCGGCGCTTCTGAGAACTAGAACCGGAGGAAGAACCCAAATCATGGGTGTGCTTATGAGACTCCTCGTAAGTGAGTTGAGCTATCTCTGCATTAATGGCCTTATTCGCAAGAGCCTGGAATGTATTGCAATGGTGCAAGTGGAGATCACGACGCAACTTGGGGTTGAGACCCTTCCGGAACCTAGCTTGCTTCTTGGCGTCTGTGGACACCTCTTCTATAGCATAGCGGGCAAGGTTCTCAAATTTCCTACTGTAGGCATCAACAACCATCTTACTCTGGGTGAAACTACAGAACTCTTCTCTCTTGCGGTCAATGAGAGCCCGAGGAATGTGATGCTCGCGAAAAGCCTCAATGAATTCTCTCCAGGTGGTTATCTGGCCAGCTGGAAGCATAGCCTCATAGTTCTGCCACCAAAGACTAGCTGGACCTTCCAGGTGATAAGTAGAATAGGTGACCTTGTCACTTTTAGCTACGTTCGCAGAACGCAGCTTGTGAGTGATACTACGAAGCCAGTCATCTGCATCGAGTGGTTCGATGGAATGATGGAAGGTAGGTGGTTTCAGACCAATGAAATCATAAATGGTCGCTGACTCCTTGCACTGGGGTGCGGTGTTCTCCTCGATACGTGCTAACAAGCGGTTGGTCTCACGCTTGTTCATATCAACTTCTAACATGAACTTTGCCAACGAAGATGATCGGGAGGAATCTCATCCCTACCATCTCCGTGGTTCCGGCTACGGCAACAGAACTTCGATTAACCGACAACATCATGAAGAACGAAACCAAGGAAAACAAAGACGGATTCAGCATCATGATAAGGATGTAGAATATAGTACAAAGAAAATACTATCTCTTGAACTCCTAGGACAATTCCGGCAGCATAACAGCAGTAGAATGCTCAAAATGAAACATTCTGCAAGGGCGCGGTAGCACCAAACTCAACATCATCACTCAGGGTTCTGAGATATTAGTAAGAAGACTACACCGGAAGTACTTGAAAACTGGAAAATGACTCTGATCAACCAATCCTATGGGACTATGGAGTAGTAACACGTGATCCTGATAGACAGAAGAGGAAGCCTAGTTCCTTAACCCTGTAGGAAAGATAGGATGACTCAGATCAGAAGGCCAATAGGTGAAAGGAGTAAAAAGAGCCTTACGTTCCCTTCCACAGTCAATTCCCTTATATAACTAAAGAATTTCTAGACTCAACTTCGACCAGGTTGGCTTGCAAATCCTACAGGCAGTCAGGCTCTGATACCAACGCTGTCGGGACCCCGATTCCGAGTCACATCGATCTAGCCATTAACACCTCATATCACTTTTCGGCCTCACGCACGGTATTCCCACGGGTGTCGCCTTACCCTGGCCCGGGACCGTTTGTGCCTTTTGGCTCACGTATATGATTGTTTCGCTAGCATCCATATGACAGAGAACCCGGGCCGACATGGCTAGTCGTGAACCCAAAGCGGCACTAACCTATGGGGACAGGCATACACGATTCACATCGAGCGTGTCGGTCAACAGCGTGTGAATCCGGGCTGTAGCACTGGGCTAACAGGACTCCGGGGAACCTGGGCTGTAGCGGGCAAGGCAGGACTCCGGATGTCACCGCGTGACATTTCCCCGAAGGGACAGACACAGGAACGAAGTGAAACACATGCCGGACAGTCAAGTGTCCTGAGCAGTAGTGCTGGGCTAGCAGGACTCCGGAGAACCGGGCTGTAGCGGACTACTATGGCTCAAGGAAGCACTAGACTACATTTCCCCATAAGAGAGGCTGCCAAGGATAAACAACTAGATTATCGGATCCCACACATAGCAATACACGTCACACGTACGCATAACATGCAAGTATGTGCTGTACAACATGGCATCACAACATAACGCAAACTCATATAGATAAAGGCTCAGAAGAGCCACATAGCATTAATACAAACAGGGGTCACATGACCCATCATACAGAGCATACAAGCAACAGAAGCATTACATGTCTGAGTACAGACAATTACAAAAGAAAAAGGCCGAGAAGCCTGACTATCTACAAGTCCCTCCAAGGTACAAGATCGTAGCTGAGGTAACAAGCTACTCGTCGAAGTCCAAGCGGTACTACTAGTGAGACAGATGTCTCACCTGCAAAACATAAATAAAGCAAACATGAGTACAAAGGTACTCAGCAAGACTTACATCAGATCCTATCATACATGCTTTTGTATCAAGAAGGTAATGTGGGTTTAGTTGCAGCAAGCCAGCTTTGACTCAGTGGCTATCCTGTTCTACGGCAACGAGAAACTTCTTTGAGGTGAGGCAGCGCACACGAGTCCACTAAACACCACATCAATACACCACTATGGATTCATCCTCGTCTTCTCACGAGAAGGCCATCCATAGCACTCACACTTGTCTTGAGCATTTTAGAGTATCCACTTTAAGTTGTCTATGTACCACGTAAGCATCCAAGAAGTCCATAAACGAGGACACGGCTATTCGAATAGATCATGATAACCCTGCAGGGGTGTACTTCTTCACACACGCTCTCACCACTTATCACCATGTACACGTCATGTACCTCGGCAACCTTCAAGCGGAAGCCTGGCGAGGGTGTCGGCCACGACCTGACTAACCACACAAGACTCTAGTCCAGGTTTATCGTGTTGGGGAATGTTGCAGAAAACAAAAAAATTTCCTACGGTTTCACCAAGATCCATCTAGGAGTTCATCTAGCAACGAGTGATTGGATTGCATCTACATACCTTTGTAGATCACGCACAGAAGCGTTCAAAGAACGGGGATGAGGAAGGCGTACTCGACGTGATCCAAATCACCGGAGATCCTAGAGCCGAACGGACGGCACCTCCGCGTCCAACACACGTATGGTCAGCGTAACGTCTCCTTCTTCTTGATCCAGCAAGGGGGAAGGAGAGGTTGAGGAAGATGGCTCCAACAGCAGCACGACGGCGTGGTGGTGGTGGAGCTGCAGTACTCCGGCAGGGCTTCGCTAAGCACTATGGAGGAGGAGGATGTGTTGGAGAGGGAGAGGGAGGCACCAAAGGCAAAAGGTAAGAAGTCCTCCATCTCCCCCACTATATATAGGGGGGCCTAGGGGGGCCGCCGGCCCTAGGAGATCCAATCTCCTAGGGGGGCGGCGGCCAAGGGAGGAGTCCCTCCCCCCCCAAGGCACCTAGGGGTGCCTTCCCCCTTTGGGACTATTCCCTCCTTGAAACCCTAGGCGCATGGGCCTCTTGGGGCTGGTGCCCTTGGCCCATGTATGCCAAGGCGCACCCCCTACAGCCCATGTGCCCCCCGGGACAGGTGGCCCCACCCGGTGGACCCCCGGGATCCTTCCGGTGGTCCCGGTACAATACCGGTGACCCCGAAACTTGTCCCGATGGCCGAAATAGGACTTCCCATATATAAATCTTTACCTCCGGACCATTCCGGAACTCCTCGTGACGTCCGGGATCTCATCTGGGACTCCGAATAACATTCAGGTTACTGCATATACATATCCCTACAACCCTAGCGTCACCGAACCTTAAGTGTGTAGACCCTACGGGTTCGGGAGACATGTAGACATGACCGAGACGACTCTCCGGTCAATAATCACCAGCGGGATCTAGATACCCATGTTGGCTCCCACATGCTCCTCGATGATCTCATCGGATGAACCACGATGTCGAGGATTCAAGCAACCCCGTATACAATTCCCTCTGTCAATCGGTATGTTACTTGCCCGAGATTCGATCGTCGGTATCCCAATACCTCGTTCAATCTCGTTACTGGCAAGTCACTTTACTCGTACCGTAATGCATGATCCCGTGACCAGACACTTGGTCACTTTGAGCTCATTATGATGATGCATTACCGAGTGGGCCCGATCTCATGGTCTAAGGAAAAGATACTTGACAATGGAAAAACTCTAGCAAACGAGCTATACGATCTTGTGCTATGTTTAGGATTGGGTCTTGTCCATCACATCATTCACCTAATGATGTGATCTCGTTATCAATGACATCCAATGTCCATAGTCAGGAAACCATGACTATCTATTGATCAACGAGCTAGTCAACTAGAGGCTTACTAGGGACATGTTGGTGTCTATGTATTCACACATGTATTACGATTTCCGGATAACACAATTATAGCATGAATAAAAGACAATTATCATGAACAAGGAAATATAAATAGCCAGGAAACCATGACTATCTGTTGATCAACGAGCTAGTCAACTAGAGGCTTACTAGGGACATGTTGGTGTCTATTATTCACACATGTATTACGATTTCCGGATAACACAATTATAGCATGAATAAAGACAATTATCATGAACAAGGAAATATAATAATAATCCTTTTATTATTGCCTCTAAGGCATATTTCCAACAGTGAACATTTTCACGAATGGAGTTGAAGCGACGCTTGATGTGCCTTGTCTTCTTGTGAAACCTGGGCTCCTTGGCAAGAGCAATAGCTCCAGTGTTGTCACAGAAGAGCTTGATTGGCTCCGACGCATTGGGTATGACTCCTAGGTCGGTGATGAACTCCTTCACATAAATTGCTTCATGTGCTGCCTCCGAGGCTGCCATGTACTCCGCTTCACATGTAGATCCCGCCACGACGCTCTGCTTGCAACTACACCAGCTTACTGCCCCACCATTCAAAATATACACGTATCTGGTTTGTGACTTTGAGTCATCCAGATCTGTGTCGAAGCTAGCGTCGACGTAACCCTTTACGACGAGCTCTTCGTCACCTCCATAAATGAGAAACATTTCCTTAGTCCTTTTCAGGTACTTCAGGATATTCTTGACCGCTGTCCAGTGTTCCTTGCCGGGATTACTTTGGTACCTACCTACCAAACTTACGGCAAGGTTTACATCAGGTTTGGTACACAGCATGGCATACATAATAGAACCTATGGCTGAGGCATAGGGGATGACACTCATCTCTTCTATATCTTCTGCCGTGGTCGGACATTGAGCTGAGCTCAATTTCACACCTTGTAACACAGGCAAGAACCCCTTCTTAGACTGATCCATATTGAATTTCTTCAATATCTTATCAAGGTATGTGCTTTGTGAAAGACCTATGAGGCGTCTTGATCTATCTCTGTAGATCTTGATGCCTAATATATAAGCAGCTTCTCCAAGGTCGTTCATTGAAAAACTCTTATTCAAATAGGCCTTAATGCTGTCCAAGAGTTCTATATCATTTCCCATCAAAAGTATGTCATCTACATATAATATGAGAAATGCTACAGAGCTCCCACTCACTTTCTTGTAAACGCAGGCTTCTCCATAAGTCTGTGTAAACCCAAACGCTTTGATCATCTCATCAAAGCGAATGTTCCAACTCCGAGATGCTTGCACCAGCCCATAAATTGAGCGTTGGAGCTTGCACACCTTGCTAGCATTCTTAGGATCGACAAAACCTTCTGGCTGCATCATATACAATTCTTCCTTAAGGAAACCATTAAGGAATGCCGTTTTGACGTCCATTTGCCATATCTCATAATCATAGAATGCGGCAATTGCTAACATGATTCGGACGGACTTCAGCTTCGCTACCGGTGAGAAAGTCTCATCGTAGTCAACACCTTGAACTTGTCGATAACCCTTAGCGACAAGCAGAGCTTTATAGATGGTCACATTACCATCTGCGTCAGTCTTCTTCTTAAAGATCCATTTATTTTCTATGGCTCGCCGCTCAACGGGCAAGTCAGTCAAAGTCCATACTTCGTTTTCATACATGGATCCTATCTCGGATTTCATGGCTTCTAGCCATTTGTCGGAATCCGGGCCCGCCATCGCTTCTTCATAGTTCGAAGGTTCACCGTTGTCTAACAACATGATTTCCAGGACAGGGTTGCCGTACCACTCTGGTGCGGAACGTGTCCTTGTGGACCTTCGAATTTCAGTAGGAGCTTGATCAGAAGTATCTTGATCATCATCATTAACTTCCTCTCTAGTCGGTGCAGGCACCTCAGGAACATTTTCTTGAGTTGTGCCATTTTCCGGTTCAAGAGGTAATACTTCATCAAGTTCTACTTTCCTCCCACTTACTTCTTTCGAAAGAAACTCTTTCTCTAGAAAGGACCCATTCTTGGCAACAAAGATCTTGCCTTCGGATCTGAGGTAGAAGGTATACCCAATAGTTTCTTTAGGGTATCCTATGAAGACGCATTTTTCCGATTTGGGTTCGAGCTTTTCAGGTTGAAGTTTCTTGACATAAGCATCGCATCCCCAAACTTTTAGAAACGACAGCTTAGGTTTCTTCCCAAACCATAATTCAAACGGTGTCGTCTCAACGGATTTCGACGGAGCCCTATTTAAAGTGAATGCGGCAGTCTCTAAAGCATAGCCCCAAAAAGATAGCGGTAAATCGGCAAGAGGCATCATAGATCGCACCATATCTAATAGAGTGCGATTACGACGTTCGGACACACAATTACGCTGAGGTGTTCCAGGCGGCGTGAGGTGTGAAACTATTCCACATTTTCTTAAGTGTGTGCCAAACTCATGACTCAAGTATTCTCCTCCACGATCTGATCGCAGGAACTTGATTTTCCTGTCACGTTGATTCTCAACCTCACTCTGAAATTCCTTGAACTTTTCAAAGGTCTCAGACTTGTGTTTCATTAAGTAGACATACCCATATCTACTCAAGTCATCAGTGAGGGTGAGAACATAACGATAGCCACCGCGAGCCTCAACACTCATTGGACCGCACACATCAGTATGTATGATTTCCAATAAGTTGGTTGCTCGCTCCATTGTTCCTGAGAACAGAGTCTTGGTCATTTTACCCATGAGGCATGGTTCGCACATGTCAAATGATTCGTAATCAAGAGACTCTAAAAGTCCATCAGCATGGAGCTTCTTCATGCGTTTGACACCTATGTGACCAAGGCGGCAGTGCCACAAGTATGTGGGACTATCATTATCAATCTTACATCTTTTGGTACTCACACTATGAACATGTGTAGCATTACGCTCGAGATTCATTAAGAATAAACCATTCACCATCGGAGCATGACCATAAAACATATCTCTCATATAAATAGAACAACCATTATTCTCGGATTTAAATGAGTAGCCATCTCGTATTAAACGAGATCCTGATACAATGTTCATGCTCAAACTTGGCACTAAATAACAATTATTAAGGTTCAAAACTAATCCCGTAGGTAAATGTAGAGGTAGCGTGCCGACGGCGATCATATCGACCTTGGAACCATTCCCGACGCGCATCGTCACCTCGTCCTTCGCCAGTCTCCGCTTATTCCGCAGCTCCTGCTTTGAGTTACAAATGTGAGCAACTGCACCGGTATCAAATACCCAGGAGCTACTACGAGTACTGGTAAGGTACACATCAATTACATGTATATCACATATACCTTTCGTTTTGCCGGCCTTCTTGTCTGCTAAGTATTTGGGGCAGTTCCGCTTCCAGTGACCACTTTCCTTGCAATAAAAGCACTCAGTCTCGGGCTTGGGTCCATTCTTTGGCTTCTTCCCGGCAGCTTGCTTGCCGGGCGCGGCAACTCCCTTGCCGTCCTTCTTGAAGGTTTTCTTACCCTTGCCTTTCTTGAACTTAGTGGTTTTATTCACCATCAACACTTGATGTTCCTTTTTGACTTCTACCTCTGCTGATTTCAGCATTGCAAATACTTCAGGAATGGTCTTTTCCATCCCCTACATATTGAAGTTCATCACAAAGCTCTTGTAGCTCGGTGGAACCGACTGGAGGATTCTGTCAATGACCGCGTCATCCGGGAGATTAACTCCCAGCTGAGTCAAGCGGTTATGCAACCCAGACATAGTGAGTATGTGCTCACTGACAGAACTGTTTCCTCCATCTTACAGCTGAAGAACTTGTCGGAGACTTGATATCTCTCGACCCGGGCATGAGCTTGGAAAACCATTTTCAGCTCTTCGAACATCTCATATGCTCCGTGTCTCTCAAAACATTTTTGGAGCCCCGGCTCTAAGCTGTAAAGCATGACGCACTGAACGAGGGAGTAGTCATCGGTACGTTCCTGCCAAGCGTTCATAACGTCTTGTTCTGCAGGGAGAACAGGTGCGTCACCTAGCGGTGCTTGTAAGACATAATCTTTCTTGGCAGCTAGGAGGATGATCCTCAGGTTCCGGACCCAGTCCGTGTAGTTGCTGCCATCGTCTTTCAGCTTGGTTTTCTCTAGGAAGGCGTTGAAGTTGAGGACTACGTTGGCCATTTGATCTACAAGACATATTGTAAAGATTTTAGACTAAGTTCATGATAATTAAGTTCATCTAATCAAATTATTCAATGAACTCCCACTTAGAGAGACATCCCTCCTGTAATCTAAGTATAACATGATCCGAGTTAACTAGGCCGTGTCTGATCATCACGTGAGACGGACTAGTCAACATCGGTGAACATCTTCATGTTGATCGTATCTTCTATACGACTCATGCTAGACCTTTCGGTCTTCTGTGTTCCAAGGCCATGTCTGTACATGCTAGGCTCGTCAAGTCAACCTAAGTGTTTGCATGTGTAAATCTGTCTTACACCCGTTGTATGTGAACGTTGGAATCTATCACACCCGATCATCACGTGGTGCTTCGAAACAACAAACTGTCGCAATGGTGCACAGTTAGGGGGAACACTTTCTTGAAATTATCATGAGGGATCATCTTATTTACTACCATCGTTCTAAGTAAACAAGATGCAAAACATGATAAACATCACATGCAATCAAATAATAATAGTGACATAATATGGCCAATATCACATAGCTCCTTTGATCTCCATCTTGGGGCTCCATGATCATCTTGTCACCGGCATGACACCATGATCTCCATCATCGTGTCTCCATGAAGTTGCTCACCAACTATTACTTCTACTACTATGGCTAACGCGTTTAGCAATAAAGTAAAGTAATTTACATGGCGTTTCTCAATGACACGCAGGTCATACAAAAAATAAAGACAACTCCTATGGCTCCTGCCGGTTGTCATACTCATTGACATGCAAGTCATGATTCCTAATACAATAGCATGAACATCTCATACATCACATATATATCATTCATCATTCATCACAACTTTGGCCATATCATATCACAAAGCACTTGCTGCAAAAACAAGTTAGACGTCCTCTAATTGTTGTTGCAAGTTTTACGTGGCTGAAATAGGGTTCTAGCAAGAACGTTTTCTTACCTACGTGAAAGCCACAACGTGATTTGTCAACTTCTATTTACCCTTAAAAGGACCCTTTTCATCGAATCTGCTCCAACTAAAGTGGGAGAGACAGACACCCGCCAGCCACCTTATGCAACTTGTGCATGTTAGTCGGTGGAACCGGTCTCACGTAAGCGTACGTGTAAGGTTGGTCCGGGCCGCTTCATCCCACAATACCGTTGAAGCAAGATAAGACTAGTAGCGGCAAGAAATTTGACAACATCAACACCCACAACAAATTGTGTTCTACTCGTGCAAGAGAACTACGCATAGACCTAGCTCTGATATCACTGTTGGGGAACGTTGCAGAAAAAAAAAATTTCCTACGGTTTCACCAAGATCCATCTAGGAGTTCATCTAGCAACGAGTGATTGGATTGCATCTACATACCTTTGTAGATCACGCGCGGAAGCGTTCAAAGAATGGGGATGAGGAAGGCGTACTCGACGTGATCCAAATCACCGGAGATCCTAGCGCCGAACGGACGGCACCTCCGCGTTCTACACCCGTACGGTCAGCGTAACGTCTCCTTCTTCTTGATCCAGCAAGGGGGAAGGAGAGGTTGAGGAAGATGGCTCCAACAGCAGCACGACGGCGTGGTGGTGATGGAGCTGCAGTACTCCGGCAGGGCTTCGCTAAGCACTATGGAGGAGGAGGATGTGTTGGAGAGGGAGAGGGAGGCACCAAAGGCAAAAGGTAAGAAGTCCTCCATCTCCCCCACTATATATAGGGGGGCCTAGGGGGGGCTCCGGCCCTAGGAGATCCAATCTCCTAGGGGGGACGGCGGCCAAGGGAGGAGTCCCTCCCCCCCCCAAGGCACCTAGGGGTGCCTTTCCTCTTTGGGACTCTTCCCTCCTTGAAACCCTAGGCGCATGAGCCTCTTGGGGCTGGTGCCCTTGGCCCATGTAGGCCAAGGCGCACCCCCTACAGCCCATGTGCCCCCCCGGGACAGGTGGCCCCACCCGGTGGACCCCCGGGATCCTTCCGGTGGTCCCGGTACAATACCGGTGACCCCGAAACTTGTCCCGATGGCCGAAATAGGACTTCCCATATATAAATCTTTACCTCCGGACCATTATGGAACTCCTCGTGACGTCCGAGATCTCATCCGGGACACCGAACAACATTCGGGTTACTGCATATACATATCCCTACAACCCTAGCGTCACCGAACCTTAAGTGTGTAGACTCTACGGGTTCGGGAGACATGTAGACATGACCGAGACGACTCTCCGGTCAATAATCACCAGCGGGATCTGGATACCCATGTTGGCTCCCACATGCTCCTCGATGATCTCATCGGATGAACCACGATGTCGAGGATTCAAGCAACCCCGTATACAATTCCCTTTGTCAATCGGTATGTTACTTGCCCGAGATTCGATCGTCGGTATCCCAATACCTCGTTCAATCTCGTTACCGACAAGTCACTTTACTCGTACCGTAATGCATGATCCCGTGACCAAACACTTGGTCACTTTGAGCTCATTATGATGATGCATTACCGAGTGGGCCCAGTGATACCTCTCCATCATACGGAGTGACAAATCCCAGTCTTGATCCGTGTCAACCCAACAGACACTTTCGGAGATACCCGTAGTATACCTTTATAGTCACCCAGTTACGTTGTGACGTTTGGTACACCCAAAGCACTCCTACGGTATCCGGGAGTTACACGATCTCATGGTCTAAGAAAAGGATACTTGACATTGGAAAACTCTAGCAAACGAACTATACGATCTTGTGCTATGTTTAGGATTGGGTCTTGTCCATCACATCATTCTCCTAATGATGTGATCCCGTTATCAATGACATCCAATGTCCATAGCCAGGAAACCATGACTATCTGTTGATCAACGAGCTAGTCAACTAGAGGCTTACTAGGGACATGTTGGTGTCTATTATTCACACATGTATTACGATTTCCGGATAACACAATTATAGCATGAATAAAGACAATTATCATGAACAAGGAAATATAATAATAATCCTTTTATTATTGCCTCTAGGGCATATTTCCAACATATCGCCTATTCGGGTTCCATCCGCAAGGAGATCCTGGACAGAGATCAAGTTGGCTAATAAGTCGAGAGGGGCACTTAAGCATTCCAATGTGTGGTAGTAGCTAGTCATTGGACAACATACACGGAACTCAGTGCTTAAGGACGGCTCCAGTGAGACAACCCACCATGTACTCCTACATGGCCTCTCACCGCTACCTTTACCAAATCGTGTTCACACGCTTAACTCTCAGCACTAGAACATATTGTACCACTCCAATTCATTCCCAATGAATCGGAACTGACACAACTCTAAGCAATAGCAGGCATGGCATGGCAAGAACACAACATGGCTCAATCAACTCCTACACATGCTAGTGGGTTTTAACTATTTACTGTGGCAATGACAGGTCATGCAGAGTAGTGGGTTCAACTACCGCAGCATAAAGTAGCAGTTGAATCGTTATTGTCCTAATGCAATAAATGAGAGCAGGAGCGAGAGAGTAGGATTGTATCAGAATGAACAAGGGGGTTTGCTTGCCTGGTAGATCAATAGAGGGGGCACGGCTCCTCGGACAGGTACTCTGGATCGGTCTCCGGAGCAGGACCTATCGAGAAGGAACGGTGTCGGCAATCAATGCACCAACATATGCAACAATATGATGCATGAACATGGCATGTAGATGTGATGTTGTTTGAGCTAATGCAGCTAGCATTCAATTGGACGAAGTCCATTTGAACCAAGAATTCAAATGCAACTCCAAGTTAAGTCTTTATAAATGCCATTTATATGTTTTCACCTATACAGCAAGTATAAGTTGGTTTGACATGCATGAAAATGGTACAGATGGATAGATTGCATTTTTCTGATAATTTTTCATATATAAGTTATTTCAATCTGAGCTACGGTTGAATTTCTATGAATTTTTGAAGTTTATATCATTTCCTGGAATTTCCTGATTTAATTTAAAACCAGAAAAGAATAATTGCGTCAGCACTGCGTCATGCTTGCGTCAGCAGGTCAACAGCGCTGACTGGTCAAACCTGACGTGTGGGGTCCACACGTCAGTGTCATAGTTAGTTAAAAGTGTTAATTAGATATTGAACTAATCCTAATAGAAACATTAGCAGGGCCGGGCCCCACCTGTCATTGACCCTGGGTAGTCAAACCCCAGGTCAACTGGGGTGGGGTTAGACTCGGTCAACCCCACCGGCGTTTAGCCGTCGGCGAGGCCGAACGCGGCGGAGGGGCTCGGGATCACCGTTCCGGCGACCAAAAGGATGGCGGAGACCACTGGGGCATAGCATGCGCTCGTCCGCACCGATTGGAGCAATTGGAAGAGGCGGGGGCGGCCGGAGCTCGCCGAAGCGAAGCTCGAGGCAGCAACCAGAGCACGGCCAAGGGCGGGCGAGGGCTGCGGTGCATGGGGAAGCGAGCGGAGAGGCTCTACGGCCTCCTGGCGTCACCAAGATCAGGGTGACGCGCTCAGCTGCGGGCTGCGGTGGCCAGGGCGACGGCGGCGACATGGACAGCGGCGGGGCGCTTTGGCCATCTATGAAACGATGGCTATGGCGAGCGGCAAGCTACGAGGTTAGGGGGAAAAGGTTCATGGCCTCACAGTGGGCACAAAGGGCTTGACGGCGAGTTCGGGGAGGTCCGGACGGCGACGAATTTGATGGCGGTGATCTGCGTGGCCAGAGAGGAAGACGACGGCGGTGGCAATGATACGGTGCGTCCCCGGTTGCCTGGCTCGTCGAGGACGTAGAGGACGTCGTGGCGGAACTCTCGGGCACAGAGAAAGGTCGAGGGGGAGGCGGTGGCTGCGGCAACAGCGAGTGGCGACGACAGTGGTGTTCGGACGTCACGCGAGAAAGAGCGAGGGAGAGGAGGGTAGGCCAGGGGAGAGAGAGAGAGAGCGGTGCGGGGCAGTGCGTGGCCTCGCTTGGGGCATCCAGGCGTCGAGGGAGAGGGGCAGGCAGGCAGGAGGCACGGCGGCGCGCGCGCGTCGGCCACACGCTCTGTCCTCCTGGCGAGAGGTCACGGACGACTGGCGTCGGCCAGCTGGCTGGGCTGGCCTGCCGGGCCGCTGGGCTGCCAGGTAGGAGGCCCAGGTAAGGGTTTTTTTTCCTTTTCTATTTTTCTGACATTTGTTTTGATTTAAAAAAAATACCAAATCATTTTATTTAATTCTGTAAAATTTTGCAGGGACCTAAGAAATTAATCCAAAGCCCCTCACCAAAATTCAGAATTATTGGACAATATTTTGTATATATAAAAATATTTATCCAACGCAAATAAATACTGGATTAATTCCAAATGCCCAAAATAAATACTTATGAGCTCTTTAAAATATTGGTTTGATTTTTATCTCTGTCCAATATTTTCAGAGAGCAACATGAGCATTTTCTTGGACCCTTTTGGAGCAATTTTTACTTGGGTCATTTTCAGAAATGATTCTGAGGGTTTCACAAATCCCCATTTCAAATTTAAATGGAATTTAAACATGATGTAAGCATGAAGGGCTAGCCTAGGTCATACCAGAACTAGGGATGTGACAGGTATTAATATGCATATAGGATCTGAACATATGATCTTCCAACTAAATAAACCAACTAGCATCAACTACATGGAGTAATTAACACTACTAGCAACCCATAGGTACCAATCCCGAACTTGGAGATACGAATTGGATACAAGAGATGAACTAGGGTTTTGAGAGGAGATGGTGTTGGTGAAGATGTTGATGAAGATTGCCCTCTCCCGATGAGAGGAGCGTTGGTGATGACGATGGCGATGATTTCCCCCTCCCGGAGGGAAGTTTCCCTTGCAGAACAGCTCCGCCAGAGCCCTAGATTGGTTCCGCCAAGGTTCCGCCTTGTGGCGGCGGAGTTTCGTCCGAGAAGATGGCTTCTGATTTTTTTCTCATCGAAAGACCTCATATAGCAGAAGATGGTCATCAGAGGGCCACCAGGGGGCCCACGAGGTAGGGGGGCGCGCCCCCACCCTCGTGGGCAGGGTGTGGCCCCCCTGGTGAACTTCTTGTGCTTGGTATTTTTTATATATTTTGAAAACGTCTTCCGTGAAGTTTCAGGACTTTTGGAGCTGTGCAGAATAGGTCTCTAATATTTGCTCATTTTCCAGCCCAGAATCCCAGCTGCCGGCATTCTCCCTCTTTATGGAAACCTTGTAAAATAAGAGAGAATAGGCATAAGTATTGTGACATAATGTGTAATAACAGCCCATAATGAAATAAATATCGATATAAAAGCATGATGCAAAATGGACGTATCAAGCCACAACGCCACCGTCTCCTCGTCGACTTCCTCCGGATGGATCCGAGTGTTGTCTTCAACACCCGAATGCATCCACATTGGATGGTCACGGGCTTGGAATGGCTAGATGCATCGACTGAGAAATGCCTCTAACAGGTCCATGCCAGTCACACCGTCGCGGACAAGTTGGACTACCCGCTCAACCAACATATTAACCTCCGCTTTCTCAGCTGGAGTCACTCTCAAGGGAGAAGGCTTCTCGATTTGCTCTATGGAAAATGGGGGAATGCCAGTCGACTGACCTGGGGTCGGTTGGTCCTTACAATAAAACCAAGTCGACTACCACCCTCTGACTGACTCGAGAAGAATCATGGCAGGGAAAGTGCTTTTGTTCCTCATTTGGATCCCTAAACCCCCACACATCTAGATCACGTGTGTCCTCTCCTCATTGGGATTGGCATTTTTAACCGACTGAGAACGACAGGTGAAAATGTGTTTGAAGAGGCCCCAGTGCGGTCGACAGCCTAGAAAGTTTTCACACATGGACACATACGCGGCAAGGTATGTGATGGTGTTGGGAGAAATTTGATGAAGTTGGGCTCCAAAGAAGTTCAGAAAACCCCGGAAGAAAGGATGTGGAGGCAAAGAAAAACCTCGGTCGACATGGGTCGCAAGAAGGATGCACTCACCCTCTTGCGGTCATGGCTCGGTCTCGTCCTCCGGAAGCCGCCAAGTGTAGCATCCCAAATTTTCAATTTGGAATGTTATACATTAGATCATCATTGCATATCATATTTTATTTTGCATTTTGGTTGATCCTAGAAATTCTACGCAACTCAATGACCCACGGAGAGAGTTGGGGACTTCGTTATTTTCATATTTGAGTTTTCTCAAATTTTGAGAATAGGATCATTTGATTTTATTTATTTTATCATCAATTATTTATATTACAAAAATATGAGAGAGGGAATAAAATGACATTCCCAAAATAAAGAAATATTGAGGATTTAATGATAAAATCAAATAAGATTTTTTTTCGGAGTTTTTCGTTATTTTATTTGAATTTAGGAAAAATGTGCGTTTTTCAAAATTGCATTTAGGTCCCAAATAAATGTTCACCTTGTGCGGCTTGATTTTAGAAGTCCGTGAAAATTTATTTCGGAATTTTTGAAGTTTGTTTAGCATTTCTTTTTATTTTTCTTCTGCGCGTAATATAAAAAAAACGAACCGACCTACGGGCCGTGTCCGGCTAGGACTCCAGCCCGAGGTGGCTTTATAAGCCGGCCCAGCCCCGGGGAAACCCTAGCCCCGAGCCGCCCCAGCCGCCCGCCGCCGCCGCCGCCGCCGCGTCGCTCGCTACCCTCCGCCGCCGCCCAAGCGCCGCCCTGCCGGAGCCGCCGCCTCGAAATACGTACCCGTTTTTTTAGAAAACCGATCGGTTTTCCATCGGTTTTCTGTCGTTTTTTAGATTCTTTTTTTAAATAGATCGGTTTTTACGGTTTATTTAATTAGCAGCGTTCGTCCGTTCGTTCGTTCTAGCGAACGTTCGTCGTTTTTCTTTTTCTCGGATTAAATCCGTGATTTTTCTGATCGTGATTCCTGATCCGATTTTCGTTTTAGTGTAATTTTTCGCTCGTTTATCGGAATCAGGCGATTCAAGCGCCTGGAGTTTCGTCTCGAAACTCTCTATCCGTTTAACCAACTTAAACAAGATTTTGCTACTGTAAAATTTTCCCTAGATCCAGATTAGTAGAAAGAAGCGAGTCAGAGATGTTACTCCTTCTTCCTCTACTCAAGTGGCCAAGCAGCAGAAGTTTTGGCTTCCTCCTCCTCCGTTCCGTCAGCCGTATCAGCAGAAGAGCAAAGGTGGTAGTGGTTCTTCCCACCCACCCAACCCTGGCTTTCAGAACAAGACTTCGTCTCAAGCTCCAAGATCGAGTGCTCTGTATCACCGACCGCTTTCAGAGGTCACGTGCAACAAGTGCCAACAGAAGGGTCACTATGCCAACAAGTGTCTCAACCAGAGGCGTCTTCCTCCTCCTCCTCCTGTCAGATCGGCAAGTACAGCTGTGGTCAAGCATAACCCAAGCATGCCAAGGTCAATTTGATGAATGCAGCTCAAGCAGAGGACTCGTCAGATGTGATCATGGGTAACCTTCCTGTTAATGATATTCCAGCTAAAGTTCTTTTTGACACTGGTGCATCGCATTGCTTCATCTCGAGACCGTTTACAAATAGGCATGAATTGGTTTCGCAAGTTTTGCCTAGTCCTTTAGCAGTTGTTTCTCCCGGTAAGTGCATGCAGGCTAACTCCATCGTTCCGGATGTTTCTATCACTTTGGGTGACTACAAGTTCTTGGCTTCTCCAACGGTTCTCGGTGACTCGGATATTGATCTTATTCTCGGAATGGATTGGCTTTCTAAGCACAAGGCTCAGCTTGATTGTGCAGCAAGGCAGATTCAATTGACTCATTCGTCTGAGGATGTAATTGTCTTTGCCGCTCGTGATGATACCATTCGTCTGTTTTCTCTCAATGAGAAGGGTGAATTGGATGCCATCTCTCAAATTCCTGTCGTTTGCGAATACCAAGACGTCTTTCCAGAAGAGCTCCCAGGAATGCCTCCGCACCGGCCAGTTGAATTCGTTATTGATCTTGAGCCTGGCATGGAACCTGTGTGCAAACGTCCTTACAAGCTCGGACCTGAAGAGTTGAAGGAGCTGAAGAAGCAACTCGATATGCAAGAGAGAATGGGTCTCATCCAGCCTAGTTCTTCTCCGTGGGGTTGTGGTGTTCTTTTTGTGAAGAAGAAAGATGGAACGGACCGACTTTGTGTTGATTACCGTCCAGTGAACAAGAAGACCATCAAGAACAAATACCCACTTCCCAACATCAATGAGCTGTTCAAACAACTCAAAGGTGCCCATGTATTCTCCAAGCTTGATCTCCGTATGGGTTATCACTAGATTCGCATTCGTGAAGAAGATATTCCCAAGACAACATTCAGAACAAGCTTTGGTTCATATGAATACACTGTCATGTCTTTTGGCCTCGCCAACGCTCCTCCGACGTTCTCTCGCATGATGAACTTCATCTTCAATGCCTACACCAATGACTTCGTTTTGGTCTATCTCGACGACATTCTGGTTTTCTCCAAGAACAAGGAAGATCATGCCAAGCACTTTCGTTTGGTTCTCGACAAGCTGAGGGAACATCAGTTCTACGCCAAGTTCTCCAAGTGTGAATTTTGGCTCGATGAGGTTCTTTATCTTGGTCATATCATCTCTGCCAAGGGCATTGCCGTGAATCCTGAGAAGGTGTCTGCAATTGTGAATTGGGAACCTCCTCAGAACGTGAAGCAACTCCGCAGTTTTCTCGGTCTCGCAAGCTATTGCCGAAGATTCATTGAAAACTTTTCTAAGATCGCGAAGCCTCTCTCAAATCTTCTCCAGAAGCACGTCAAGTACGTTTGGTCTCCGGGCCATCCTTCAAGTCTCTCCTACCTTAGAAGACCAGATTCGCCAAGCCCAGCTTCTTGATGCGATGGTGAAAAAGGTGAAGATTGGGATTGCCAAGAGTCAGTCCAAGTACAAGTGCTACCGCCTTGATGACAAGGACACTCTCTTCTTCGAGGATCGTATTGTTGTGCCCAAAGGTGAACTTCGTAAAGTGATCATGAACGAGGCTCACAATTCTCTCCTCTCCATCCACCCTGGGAGCATGAAGATGTATCAAGACCTTAAGCAAGCTTATTGGTGGACTCGAATGATGCGCGAGATCGCTCAATTCGTGAATGAATGTGATGTCTGCAGAAGAGTGAAGGCAGAACACCAAAGGCCAGCTGGTCTCCTCCAACCTCTTGCCATTCCAGAATGGAAGTTTGACCACATTGAAATGGACTTCGTGACTAGGTTTCCAAAGTCCAAGCGTGGCAATGATGCTATATTTGTTGTCATTGACAAACTCACAGAAGTGGCTCACTTTCTGCCTATCAAAGAGTCGATCACTGCAACTCAATTGGCAGAACTCTATACCTCTCGTATTGTCTCTCTGCACGGTATTCCTCAAGTGATATCTTCAGACCGTCGCAGCATCTTTACCTCGAAGTTTTGGGATTCTTTTCAGAAGGCCATGGTCACCAACATCCGCTTCAACACAGCTTTCCATCCTCAAACAAGCGGTCAAGTCGAGCGTGTCAACCAGATTCTTGAAGATATGCTCAGGGCTTGTGTGATCTCCTTCGGCATGAAGTGGGAGGATTGTCTTCCTTATGCTGAATTCTCCTACAACAACAGTTTTCAAGCAAGTTCGGGCAAGGCCCCATTTGAAATTCTGTATGGCAGGAAGTGCCGTACCCCTCTCAATTGGTCTGAAACCGGTGAACGTCAGCTTTTGGGTAATGACTTAATCACAGAAGCAGAAGAAATGTGCAAAGTCATTCGTGATAACCTCAAAGCATCCCAATCCCGTCAGAAGAGCTACTATGATAGCAAGCACTGCGATTTGGCTTTCGAGATCGGAGATCATGTTTACCTCCGTGTCTCTCCTATGAAAGGTACTCGTCGCTTCGGTATCAAAGGGAAGCTTGCCCCTAGATACGTGGGACCTTTCAAGATTGTCAGCAAGAGAGGCGACCTCGCCTATCAACTCAAGCTTCCTTCAAACTTTGCAAATGTTCATGACATGTTCCATGTCTCTCAGCTTCGAAAGTGCTTCAAGACTCCTGACCGCACCGTCAACTTCGAGGACATTGAGCTCCAAGAAGATCTCTCTTATCGTGAGCACCCAGTTGCTATTCTTGAAGAGACGGAACACAAGACTCGCAACAAGTCAATCAAATTTCTCAAAGTCAAGTGGTCACACCATTCCAACCGTGAAGCTACCTGGGAACGCGAGGATCACCTCCGTTCTGAGTACCCGACGTTCTTTCAGTCCTAGATCTCGGGACGAGATCCTTCAATAGTGGTGGAGTGTAGTAACACCCCGGATGTAACTTTCCCTATTTTTACTCCAACTCTTGCCGTTTCCGGCGTTAAGTTATTTTATTTCCTCGGGTTCGGGTTTTGTCTCCGTGTGTTGTTGTCATTGTCATGCTTCTCATATCATGTCATCATGTGCATTGCATTTGCATGCATGTTCGTCTCATGCATTTGAGCATTTTCCCCGTTGTCCGTTTTGCATTCCGGCGCTTCGTTCTCCTACGGTGGTCATTTCTAGCTTTCTTTCGTGTGTGGGGATTAAACATTTCCGTATTGGACCGAGACTTGCCAAGCGGCCTTGGTTTACTACCGGTAGACCGCCTGTCAAGTTTCGTACCATTTGGACCTCGTTTGGTACTCCAACGGTTAACCGAGGGACCGAAAAGGCCTCATGTGTGTTGCAGCCCAACACCCTCTAATTTGGCCCAAAACCCACCAAACTCTGCTCCGTGCTTAGAGCGTTCGATCACGATCGCGTGGCCGAAAACCGCACCTCATTTGGACTCTCCTAGCTCCCTCTATGCCTATAAATACACCCCCCATTCCAATTCGCGGATCCTCTCCCCCCCTAACCCTAAAAAAATCCCAGATCCGCCGCTCCGGACGTGTCCGGGCGGAGCCGGACAACGTCCGCCGCCACCGCTGGACCAACAGCGCGCCGTCTCCTGTCCCGCGGGCGCCCCACTTCGCCGCCTCTGTCCCGCCGGCCCGCTCGGCCCGGCCGGGGCCCCTGAGGCCCGTTCGGCTCGCCCCGCCGCTTGGGATCCACCGCGGCCGAGCCCCGCAGTCTCTCCCATCTCCGGTCACCAGACGCCGCCGCCGCCCGACGCCAAGCTCCGCCACCTCGCCGGCAAGGAGCGCTGCCACCGCCCGGCGCCGGCGACCGCGCCCCGGCGCCCCCCCCCCATCTCACCGGCCTCGGATCCGGCCCTCTCCGGTGATCCCAGTCGGCTTCCCGGCGAACAGGAGTCAACCCCGGCGATCCTCGTTTTCCGTGCCAGATCTGGATCTAAATCCCCTCGGTTGACTTTCTCCTCCGAACCCTAATTTTTGTGCTAACTTTGACCGGCTATATCTTCGGCCATCCCATCCGTAGCTCTGTTTTGGACATATAGTATATAAAAATGTTCGTCTCGACGAGCACATCATTTCATTCCATTACATCATTTTCATTTGAGTTCATCCTGATGCCCGAAATGCTGTTAGAAGAAGGCTTCGTGAGTTAATTGCCAGATCTGCTAGTTCATCAGACTTTTGTCATTTTTGCCATGATTATTGTGTGCATGATATGCCTGTGATTCCTTCATATGTTTTGTTATGAATCTTGTTATCTTTCCAAAGGTGCAACCCATGCATTTTTAGAATGTGTGTGGTGACTTGTGCAAGCTTGCAAAGTGAGGCACCCGGTAAATCTGTTTTCTGGGACTAAGTCTGGGATTATTTAGTTCATGATGCCATATGTTCATGTTGTTACCTAGTGATCCGTACCTCTTTTGAGGATGATCAGTAAGGGAGTTTTGTTAATATTGTAGTGCTATATCCATCAATGTCTTTGTTTGCAATTATGGAGCACCCTAGCTTGAGTCAATCGAGCTCTACTTTTGCTTCGTTCTGAATCTGGGCAGATCGTCAACTTGTTTGCGATTTTGCCGATGTTATAGTAGTTGATCCGTGCACGCTATGCCATTGTTCTTGCCATGTCTAGCTTGTATTTTGTGCCTTCTTTATGGGTGTATGATTTTCTTGCCATGACTTGCACCGTAGTGAGTGCATCGAGCTCGTAAACATGCCTTCGTGAGTTATGTTTCAGCAAGCCCCAGTTTTCACTAAGTCTGAAAACTGATTATGTTTTTGCTATGTTCGTGTGCTTGTTAGTATATTTTGTGATCCCTTTTGGCTCAAGATCACTAACGGACTTTTGTTAATCTTGTTGAGTAGCTCCATGCCATGTCTTTCTTTGTCATGTTCAGGTCCTGTAGCATGTTGTTTCGTTGCTCCGAAGAGGGCTATATGATCTGAAATTCCAGACAAGTGTTAATTTCACTAAGTCTAAGATCTGTTATCCATTTGCGTTTTTGCCATGCTTGTTTGAACCTGTTAATGGATGAATTGGCCGTAGCTCAGTGCTAGACTTTTGTTAAGCATATTGTGTGCATCCCTGCCATATATTTTGTTGTCTTGTTTGGTGGCTGTAGCATGTTCATCTCATTGCATTTAGATGCCTACTTGCTATAAATCGCAGACCGGTGTCATTTTTGAATCGCTTGCCATTTCCAAACCGTAACTCCGATTCCGGTGTTCTTTATATCGTTTTCAAGCGATTTCCTCTCATCTTTCCAGTGGCACCCTTGGAATTCCAAGTTGAGGCCAGGTTCATGCATTTCCTGTCATATCTTGCATTTTGCATCCCGCATCGCATCCCGCATAGCATATCATCATTGCATCATATTGCTTTGTCTTGCACGTGGTTGATTGTATCCTTGTTGCTTGTTTGTCTTGTTTGGGTAGAGCCGGGAGACGAGTTCGCTAACGAGGAGCCCGTTGAGTTTGCTTTCGAGGATCCAGTCAACTCTGACAACTGTGCAGGCAAGATGATTATACCCTCGAAATCACTACTATCTTTGCTATGCTAGTTTGCTCGCTCTTTTGCTATGCCATTGCTACGATGCCTACCACTTGCTTGCAAGCCTCCTAAATTGCCATGTCAACGTCTAACCCACCTTTGTCCTAGCAAACCGTTGATTGGCTATGTTACCGCTTTGCTCAGCCCCTCTTATAGCGTTGCTAGTTGCAGGTGAAGATTGGAGGCCGTTCCTTGTTGGAACATTTATTTACTTGTTGGGATATCATTATATTGCTATGTTATCTTAACGCATCTATATACTTGGTAAAGGGTGGAAGGCTCAGCCTCTCGCCTAGTGTTTTGTTCCACTCTTGCCGCCCTAGTTTCCGTCATATCGGTGTTATGTTCCCGGATTTTGCGATCCTTACGCGGTTGGGTTATAATGGTAACCCCTTGATATTTCGCCTTGATTAAAGCTTTTCCAGCAATGCCCAACCTTGGTTTTACCATTTGTCACCTAGCCCTTTTCTTTCCCTTGGGTTCTGCAGACTCAAGGGTCATCTTATTTTAACCCCCCCGGGCCAGTGCTCCTCTGAGTGTTGGTCCACCTGTCAGCTACCGGTGGCCACCAGGGGCAACTCTGGGCTGGCCTACCCATACCTAGGACAATCTGAGTGTGCCCTGAGAAAGAGATATGTGCAGCTCCTATCGGGATTTGTCGGCACATTCGGGCGGTGTTGCTGGTCTTGTTTTAACCTGTCGAAGTGTCTTGAGTTACCGAGATACCGAGTCTGATCGGAACGTCTTGGGAGGAGGTCTATTCCTTCGTTGACCGTGAGAGCTTGTCATGGGCTAAGTTGGGACTCCCCTGCAGGGATTGAACTTTCGAAAGCCGTGCCCGCGGTTATGGGCAGATGGGAATTTGTTAATGTCCGGTTGTAGATAACTTGAACCTTAATTAATTAAAATGAAACAACCGAGTGTGTTACCATGATGGCCTCTTCTCGGCGGAGTCCGGGAAGTGGACACGGTGTTGGAGTAATGTTTGCGCAGGTTGCACTCTAGTTTCTCGCTCGCGCTTTGCCTCCTCTCCTCGCTCTCTTTTGCCAATAAGTTAGCCACCATACTTGCTAGTCGCTTGCCGCAGCTCCACTCATATTTTTACCTTGCCTTACCTATAGCTCAAATAGTCTTGATCGCGAGGGTGCGAGATTGCTGAGTCCCTGTGGCTCACAGATTACTATCACCCAAGATGAAGGGCCTGATGATTCCGCTCCAGGAGACGCGTGTGAGCTCAAGTGGGAGTTCGACGAAGACTCTCAACGATACTACGTTTCCTTTCCCGATGATCAGTAGTGGTGCCTAGTTGGGGGTGATTGGGACCGTGTCGCATGTTGGGTTCTCTTTTATTTTGGCGTCGTAGTCGGGCCATGAGTGTTTGGTTGATGTAATGTTATTTATGTACTTGATTGACGTGGCGAGTGTAAGCCAACTATGTTATCTCCCCTTCATTGTTCATATTACATGGGATGTTGTGAAGATTGCCTAACTTGCGACATATGCCTTCAATGCGATTATGTCTCTAAGTCGTGCCTCGACACGTGGGAGCTATAGTCGCATCGAGGGTGTTACATGCACATATCTCGTTCTCAGGGCACACTCAGATGAGACATCCTACGAGTAAACCCAACCCTCAAGTTGCCCCGAGGTGGCCCCGCCGTCTACTCGGTCGGACCAACACTCAGAGGAGCACTGGCCCAGGGGGGGTTTAAATAAAGATGACCCTCGAGTCTGCAGAACCCAAGGGAAAAAAGGCTAGGTGGTGAATGGTAAAACCAATGTTGGGCATTGCTGGGGGAGTTTTATTCAAGGCGAACTGTCAAGGGGTTCCCATTATAACCCAACCGTGTAAGGAACGCAAAATCCGGGAACATAACACCGATATGATGGAAACTAGGGCGGCAAGAGTGGAACAAAACACCAGGCATAAGGCCGAGCCTTCCACCCTTTACCAAGTATATAGATGCATTAATTAAAATAAGAGATATTGTGATATCCCAACAAAATATCCACGTTCCAAACATGGAACAAGCTCCAATCTTCAGCTGCAACTAACAACGCTATAAGAGGGGCTAAGCAAAGTAGTAACAAAGCCAAACAACGGTTTGCTAGGACAAGGTGTGTTAGAGGCTTGGCTTAACAATATGGGAGGCATGATAAGCAAGTGGTAGGTATCGTAGCATAGGCATAGCAAAAGAGCGAGCAACTAGCAAGCAAAGATAGAAGTGATTTCGAGGGTATGGTCATCTTTCCTAAAATCCCACAAGGAAGAAGAACGAGTCCATGAAGAAGACAAACGGACGTACACGAATGGATCCTCACAAACACGACGTTATCAGAACCAACCCGAAGAAGCAACACCGGAAAGAAACACACAACATAGTAAACAACCAACACATGAACATGGTATGATATGCGGGATGTGGTATGTGATTCATATGCATGATTTGGAAAGGAATGATTGAACCTGGCCACAACATGGAAATCAAAGAGTGCCACTGGAAAGAGGAGTTGATTTCGGTTGAAATCGATATAAAGATCATCGGAATCGGATGCACGGTTTGGAAATGGCAAGCAAAACAAATATGGCACCGGTCTGCGATAATCGGCACGAGACCATCTAAATGCATCAAGATAAATATGCTACAGCACTCAAACATGGCAACAAAATACATGGAATGGATCAACTCACGGTGCTTGACAAAAGATGAACACTGAGCTATGGCTAATTCATCAATTAACAGGCTCAAACAAGCATGGCAAAAGTGCAAAAGATAACAGGTTTCAGACTTGGAGAAATTAACACAAGTCTGGAATGTATCATCAGGAAGCAATGTTTAGAGCATGATAACTACATGCTACAGGGCCATAACATGGCAAAGCAAGGCATTGCATGAAGCTACTCTAAGCATATAACAAAAGTCCCTTAGTGACCTTGAGCCAAAAGGGATCAGAAAATACAATTGCAAGCATGTGAACATAGCAAAAACATAAACAGATTCAGACTTAGTGAAAAACTGGAGCATGCAAAGCAGATAGCGAGTAGGCATGTTTACGAGCTCGATGCACTCACTACAAAGCATGGCATGACAAACTAAGCATACACCCATCAAGAAGACATGGCATAGAAGCTAGACATGGCAAGAACAACATCCTAGCATGCATGGATCAATAGCAACATCCTCGGCAAAATCGCTAAACAAGTTAACAATCTACCAGGAACATTTTATAGCAAAAGTAGAGCTCGATTGACTCAAGCTAGGGTGCTCCATAAATGTAAACAAAGACATGGATGGATATAGCACCACAATATTAACATAACATCCTTACTGATCATCCTCAAAAGAGGCACGGATCACTAGGAAACAACTTGAACATGTGCCATAACAACAAAAACAGGACAAGGACTTAGTGAAATTCTAAGTCCCTGAAATCAGCATCAACGATTACGCTACTTTGCAAGCTTGTGCTAGTCACCACAAATATCACAAAAATACATGGCAAGCACCTCTGTAAAGATGGCATGGCATTCTACAAAACACATGCAGAGCTCAGGATCATAGCATGCACACAATAGTCATGGCAAAAAATGACAAAATGCCATTTGCTGAAATAGATCTGCCAAATTCATCATAAAGCCCTCTTCCAACAGCATTTCGGGCATCAAGATGATCTGAAATGAAAATTATGCAATGAGATGAAATGATGTACTCGTCGAGACGAACATTTTGATATGCTACACGCATGAATCGGAGCAACGGTGATGAAGTTATGATGCAATGAAGGAGGCATAAAAATACTGGGACTTAGACGAAATTCAACCTCGCAAAAGTCAATCCGGGACGGGGAGATCTGGGATGGAGGGAACCTGGACACAGCGGTGTTTGGATGAGATCCCGGTGGATCTCATCCCGATCCATCGGATCTCACCAAAGAGGACGATGACGGTCGAAGGGAGGGCGCGGTCGACGAAGAAGACGAGGGAGGATGCCGGCGAGCTCGGCGGGCTTCGGATCCGGCGGAGCTCGGGCCTCCCGTGGCCGGATCTCGCGGGGTGGCGGAGGGCACGGCGAGGGAGGCGGAGTAGCGGCGGCGGCGCACGGTGTAGATGGGCGGCGGGGTGAAGTGGCGGCGACCGGCGGATGGTGGCGCGGGCGCCGGCGATGGAGGCGCGTGGCGGCGGAGAACGGCCGGCAGTGGAGAAGGGCGGCGCGCGGTGCAGACGGGCAGCGGGGCGCGCTTCTAGGTGGCGGCGCGAGATCTGGGCCCGCGCGGGCCGGAGGCGAGCGCGGCGGGCCGGCGGGCGCGGAGGAGAGAGAACGCGGGCGCACGGTGAGGTGGCATCTCCTGGTTGGTGGAGAGCGGCGGCGGGGTGATGTGGCGTCTCCTGGTTGGTTGAGGCGAGGTGGCTGGCGGACATGTCCAGCGCGTGATTTTAGTCCGGCCGTGCGAGGAGGAAGGAGGTTAGGGTTTGATCTACGCAAAAATTTCGGAGGAGACACATATATATATGTAGAGGGAGCTAGGAAGCTCCAAATGAGGTGCGGTTTGCAGCCACACGATCGTGATCAAACGACCGAGATGATGGAGGAGGTTTAGGTGGGTTTTGGGTCACTTTGGAGGGGTTTTGGGCTGCAACACACACGAGGCCTTTTCGGTCCCTCGGTTAACCGTTGGAGTATCAAACGAAGTTCAAATGACATGAAACTTGACAGGCGGTCTACCGGTAGTAAACCAAGGCCACATGAAAAGTCTCGGTCCAATCCGAAAACGTTTAACACCCGCACAGGAAAAGAGGTAGAAATGGACACCAGAGGACATAGGAGTGCCGGAATGCAAAACGGACAACGGGGAAAATGCTCAGATGCAAGAGATGAACATGTATGCAAATGAAATGCACACGATGACATGATATGAGATGCATGACACGCAAGCAATGACAAGGCAACAACAGCGAATAATTGGAAGACACCTGGCACATCAGTCTCGGGGCGTTATAGGAAGCGACCAACTAGAGAGCGACAACAGTCATGAACATGCATTAAAATTAAATAACATTGAGTGCAAGCATGAGTAGGATATAATCCACCATGAACATAAATATCGTGAAGGCTATGTTGATTTTGTTTCAACTACATGCGTGAACATGTGGCAAGTCAAGTCACTTGAATCATTTAAAGGAGGATACCACCCCATCATACCACATCACAACCATCTTAATAGCATGTTGGCACGCAAGGTAAACCATTATAAGCTCCTAGATAATTAAGCATGGCATAAGCAACTATAATCTCTAATTGTCATTGCAAACATGTTTATTCATAATAGGCTGAATCAGGAACGATGAACTAATCATATTTACAAAAGCAAGAGAGGTCGGGTTCATACCATCTTCTCCCATCTCAATCAGTCCACCATATATCATCATAATTGCCTTTCACTTGCATGACCGAATGATGTGAATAATAATAACAGTGCACGTGCATTGGACTAAGCTGGAATCTGCAAGCATTCAATAAACAGGAGAAGGCAAGGCAATATGGACTCTTGGTTAAATCAACAATAATGCATATAGGAGTCACTTCAACAATTTAATCATGATCTTCTCCTATCGACCCCCAAAGAAAAGAAAAGAAATAAAACTATTTACACGGGAAATCTCCCAACAAGCAAAAGAAGAAAGGGAGATCTTTTTGAGTTTTCTTTTTAGTTATTACTACTACAGCAAGAAAAATAAAATAGCTAAAAGCTACTACCGATTTTTTTTGTTTTTCTTAAGGTTTATCAAACATACAAGAAGAAAGCATAAAAAAGAAATAAACTAGCATCGATATTACAATGAAAAAGTATGAGCACCGACAACTAGCAATGAGTGTGTGAACATGAATGTAATGTCGGTGAGAAATACGTACTCCCCCGAGCTTAGGCTTTTGGCCTAAGTTGGTCTATGGCCACGGCTGGCCTGGCGGATATCCAAAGTTGTAACTGGGGTCATACTGTGATGGATACTCAGATTGCCACTGACTGGCAATCACCTTCGGATCCCATTGGTAATCATACTATCATGGAGGATCAAATTGTGGTTCCGGCTCTGGCTCTATAGCTGATCTAGGGTTCCCGTAGGCGTGAATGGCCTCCAACGGAACAAGGTACTTGCCTGCAGATAAATCAAACAAGGAAGGAGCAGGCAGGGTAATAGTCTCAGGATGATGTTTATCAAAGAACAATTTATATTTAAGCTCCCTTTCCCTATTCTTTACAATAAAATCATGCGCTACAATACTCTTATAATCTAAATAAATAGTAGGCAGCAATTTTTCTTCTTTTTCATAGTGCCTAAAAGGTATGTTATAGTATGCAGCAAGGCGTGAAGCATAGACACCTCCAAATATGGGGCCCTTTGTATAGTTGAGACTTAACCGTTTGGCAATAATACCGCCCATACTAACAGAGTCATCACGGAATAAACCATGGAACAAAATAATAATATCAGGAACACTAAGGTTTCCACAGTTTTCGCGACCAATTAAGCAACGACTAGCAAATATTGCAAAGTAGCATAAAATAGGAAAATGTATGCTAGTGATTCTTGCATCGGAAACCTTCCTAGTTTCCCCTACAGTAATAGTGTCAATAAACCCATCCACATCTTTACGATGTGGTTCCTCTAAGCTACCCTCGAAAGGTATTTTGCAAACCCTGCAGAATTCATATAGTGACATCTTCTTAACCACATCATATAAATGAAACTCTACTGAAGGAGGCGATTCCTTAGGATAATAGTAGAAGTTTTGCAACAAAGTATTGGTGAGTAAGAGATACTATTCACGTTGGTCGCGGAGGAAGTCGGTGAGGCCTGCATTCTTAGCCAATTCATAAAAATCATCATAAATCCCGGCTTCTCTCAAGAAATCATTCGAAGGCCATTCTGTAACACCCACAATGTGGCTATATCTCCCACGTGTCGGGGCACGACTTAGAGGCATAGCCTCATGGTAGGTTTATCGCAAGAGGGGTAATCTTCACACAATCCCATGTACTAAATAAGAAAGGGATAAAGAGTTGGCTTAGAATCGCCACTTCACACAAATACAAGTTAAACATACATCATCCAGATTACAATCAAGGTCCGACTACGGAACGAAAGTAAAAGAAGACAACCCCAAATGCTAGATCCCCGATCGTCCCAACTGGGCTCCATTACTGATCAATAGGAAACGAAACAAAACAACGATCAAGGTCTTCATCGAGCTCCCACTTGAGCTGGGTTGCATCACCTGCACTGGTATCATCGGCACCTACAACTGTCTGGAAGTATCTGTGAGCCATGAGGACTCAGCAATCTCACACTCGCGAGATCAAAACTATTTAAGCTTATGGGTAGGAAAGGGTAGTGAGGTGGAGCTGCAGCAAGCACTAAGCATATATGGTGGCTAACATACGCAAATAAGAGAGAGAAGAGAAGCAAAGCAATGGTCGTGAACTAGAAGTGATCAAGAAGTGATCCTGAGACTACTTACGTTCAAGCATAACACCAAAACCGTGTTCACTTCCCGGACTCCGCCGAAAAGAGACCATCACGGCTACACACGCGGTTGATGCATTTTAATTAAGTTAAGTGTCAAGTTCTCTACAACCGGACATTAACAAATTCCCATCTGCCCATAACCGCGGGCACGACTTTCGAAAGTTCAAACCCTACAGGGGTGTCCCAACTTAGCCCATCACAAGCTCTCATGGTCAACGAAGGATATTCCTTCTCCCAGGAAGACCCGATCAGGCTCGAAATCCCGGTTATAAGACATTTCGACAATGGTAAAACAAGACCAGCAAAGCCACCCGAATGTGCCGACGAATCCCGATAAGAGCTGCACATATCTCGCTCTTAGGGCACACCGGATTGTCCAAGATTCTGGTAGGCCAAGCCAGAGTTGCCCCTGGTGGCCACCGGCTGCTAACAGGTTGTGTTGGGGAACGTAGTAATTTCAAAAAAATTCCTACGCACACGCAAGATCATGGTGATGCATAGTAACGAGAGGGGAGAGTGTGATCCACGTACCCTTGTAGACCGACAGCGGAAGCGTTAGCACAACGCGGTTGATGTAGTCGTACGTCTTCACGGCCCGACCGATCAAGCACCGAAACTACGGCACCTCCGAGTTCTAGCACACGTTCAGCTCGATGACGATCCCCGGACTCCGATCCAGCAAAGTGTCGGGGAAGAGTTCTGTTAGCACGACGGCGTGGTGACGATCTTGATGTACTACCGTCGCAGGGCTTCGCCTAAGCACCGCTACAATATTATCGAGGATTATGGTGGAAGGGGGCACCGCACACGGCTAAGAATATGATCGCGTGGATCAACTTGTGTCTAGAGGTGCCCCCTGCCCCCGTATATAAAGGAGCAAGGGAGGAGGAGGCCGGCCCTAGGAGGGGGCGCGCCAAGTGTGGAGTCCTACTAGGACTCCCTAGTCCTAGTAGGATTCCACCTCCCATATGGAATAGGAAAAGAGGAAGGGAAGAGGAGAAGGAAGGAAGGGGGCGCCCCCCTTCCCTAGTCCAATTCGGACCAGACCAAGGGGAGGGGTGCGGCCACCCTTGAGGCCCTTTTTCTTCTTTCCCGTATGGCCCAATAAGGCCCAATACGTATTCACGTAACTCTCCGGTACTCCGAAAAATACCCGAATCACTCGGAACCTTTCCGATGTCCGAATATAGTCGTCCAATATATCGATCTTTACGTCTCGACCATTTTGAGACTCCTCGTTATGTCCCCGATCTCATCCGGGACTCCGAACTCCTTCGGTACATCAAAACTCATAAACTCATAATATAACTGTCATTGAAACCTTAAGCGTGCGGACCCTACGGGTTCGAGAACAATTTAGACATGACCGAGACACGTCTCCAGTCAATAACCAATAGCGGAACCTGGATGCTCATATTGGCTCCCACATATTCTACGAAGATCTTTATCGGTCAGACCGCATAACAACATACGTTGTTCCCTTTGTCATCGGTATTTTACTTGCCCGAGATTCGATCGTCGGTATCTTAATACCTAGTTCAATCTCGTTACCGACAAGTCTCTTTACTCGTTCCGTAATACATCATCTTACAACTAACTCATTAGTTGCAATGCTTGCAAGGCTTATGTGATGTGCATTACCGAGAGGGCCCAGAGATACCTCTCCGACAATCGGAGTGACAAATCCTAATCTCGAAATACGCCAACCCAACATGTACCTTTGGAGACACCTGTAGAGCTCCTTTATAATCACCCAGTTACGTTGTGACGTTTGGTAGCACACAAAGTGTTCCTCCGGCAAACGGGAGTTGCATAATCTCATAGTCATAGGAACATGTATAAGTCATGAAGAAAGCAATAGCAACATACTAAACGATCGGGTGCTAAGCTAATGGAATGGGTCATGTCAATCACATCATTCTCCTAATGATGTGACCCCGTTAATCAAATAACAACTCTGTTGTTTATGGTTAGGAAACATAACCATCTTCGATTAACGAGCTAGTCAAGTAGAGGCATACTAGTGACACTCTGTTTGTCTATGTATTCACACATGTATTATGTTTCCGGTTAATACAATTCTAGCATGAATAATAAACATTTATCATGATATAAGGAAATAAATAATAACTTTATTATTGCGTCTAGGGCATATTTCCTTCAGTCTCCCACTTGCACTAGAGTCAATAATCTAGTTCACATCGCCATGTGATTCAACACTAGGAGTTCACATCACCATGTGATTAACACCCATAGTTCACATCGTCATGTGACCTATACCCAAAGGGTTTACTAGAGTCAATAATCTAGTTCACATCATTTATGTGATTAACACCCAAAGAGTACTAAGGTGTGATCATGTTTTGCTTGTGAGATAATTTTAGTCAACGGGTCTGTCACATACAGATCCGTAAGTATTTTGCGAATTCTATGTCTACAATGCTCTGCACGGAGCTACTCTAGCTAATTGCTCCCACTTTCAATATGTATCTAGATCGAGACTTGGAGTCATCCAGATCTATGTCAAAACTTGCATCGACGTAACTTTTTACGACGAACCTTTTGTCACCTCCATAATCGAGAAATATTTCCTTATTCCACTAAGGATAATTTTGACCAATGTCTAGTGATCTACTCTTAGATCACTATTGTACTCCCTTGCTTAACACAGTGTAGGGTATACAATAGATCTGGTACACATCATGGCATACTTTATAGAACCTATGGCTGAGGCATAGGGAATGACTTTCATTCTCTTTCTATCTTCTGCCGTGGTCGGGCTTTGAGTCTTACTCAATTTCATACCTTGTAACACAGCCAAGAACTCTTTCTTTGACTGTTCCATTTTTGAACTACTTCAAAATATTGTCAAGGTATGTACTCATTGAAAAAACTTATCAAGCGTCTTGATCTATCTCTATAAATTCTGATGCTTAATATGTAAGCAGCTTCACCGAGGTCTTTCTTTGAAAAACTTCTTTAAAAACACTCCTTTATGCTTTGCAAAATAATTCTACATTATTTCCGATCAACAATATGTCATTCACATATACTTATGAGAAATGCTGTAGTGCTCTCACTCACTTTCTTGTAAATACAGGCTTCACCGCAAGTCTGTATAAAACTATATGCTTTGATCATACTATCAAAGCGTTTATTCCAACTCCGAGAGGCTTGCACCAGTCCATAAATGGATCTCTGGAGCTTGCACACTTTGTTAGCTCCTTTTGGATCAACAAAACCTTCCGGCCGCATCATATACAACTCTTCTTCCAGAAATCCATTCAGGAATGCAGTTTTGACATCCATTTGCTGGATTTCATAAAATGCGGCAATTGCTAACATGATTCGGACAGACTTAAGCATAGATACGAGTGAGAAACTCTCATCATAGTCAACACCTTGAACTTGTCGAAAACCTTTTTGTGACAATTCTAGCTTTGTAGATAGTAACACTACTATCAGTGTCCGTCTTCCTCTTGAAGATCCATTTAATCTCAATGGCTCGCCGATCATTGGGCAAGTCAATCAAAGTCCATACTTTGTTCTCATACATGGATCTCATCTCAGATTTCATGGCCTCAAGCCATTTCGCGGAATCTAGGCTCATCATCGCTTCCTCATAGTTCGCAAGTTCGTCATGGTCTAGTAACATGACTTCCAGAACAAGATTACCGTACCACTTTGGTGCGGATCTCATTTTGGTTTACCTACGAGATTCGGTATTAACTTGATCTGAAGTTACATGATCATCATCATTAGTCTTCCTCACTAATTGGTGTAGTAGTCACAGGAACAGATTTCTTGTGATGAACTACTTTTCAATAAGGGAGAAGGTACAATTACCTTATCAAGTTCTACTTTCCTCCCACTCACTTCTTTCAAGAGAAACTCCTTCTCTAGAAAGGATCCATTCTTAGCAACGAATGTCTTGCCTTCGGATCTATGATAGAAGGTGTACCCAATAGTCTCCTTTGGGTATCCTATGAAGACATATTTCTCCAATTTGGGTTTGAGCTTATCAGGATGAAACTTTTTCATATAAGCATCACAATCCCAAACTTTAAGAAACGACAACTTTGGTTTCTTGCCGAACCACAGTTCAGATTGTGTCGTCTCAATGGACTTAGATGGTGCCCTTTTAAACGTGAATGCAGCTGTCTTTAATGCATAACCCCAAAACGATAGTGGTAGATCGGTAAGAGACATCATAGATTGCACCATATCTAATGAAGTACGGTTATGATGTTCGGACACACCATTATGCTATGGTGTTCCAGGTGGCGTGAGTAGTGAAACTATTTCACATTGTTTTACCTGAAGGCCAGACTCGTAACTCAAATATTTTACCTCTGCGATCATATCGTAGAAACTTTTATTTTCTTGTTACGATGATTCTCCACTTCACTCTGAAATTCTTTGAACTTTTCAAATATTTCAGACTTGTGTTTCATTAGGTAGATATACCCATATCTGCTCAAATCATCTGTGAAGGTCAGAAAATAATGATACCCGCCACGAGCCTGAACACTCATCAGATCTCATACATCAGTATGTATTATTTCTAATAAGTCAGTTGCTCGCTCCATAGTTCCGGAGAATGGCGTTTTAGTCATCTTGCCCATGAGGCATGGTTCGCAAGCATCAACTCATTCATAATCAAGTGATTCCAAAAACCCATTAGCATGGAGTTTCTTCATGCGCTTTACACCAATATGACCTAAACGGCAGTGCCACAAATAAGTTGCACTATCATTATTAACTTTGCATCTTTTGGTTTCAATATTATGATTATGTGTATCACTACGATCGAGATCCAATGAACTATTTTCATTGGGTGTGTAACCATATAAGGTTTTATTCATGTAAACAGAACAACAATTTATTCTCTTACTTAAATGAATAACCGTATTACAATAAACATGATCAAATCATATTCATGCTCAACGCAAACACCAAATAACACTTATTCAGGTTCAACACTAATCCCGGAAGTATAGGGTGTGTGCGATGATGATCATATCAATCTTGGAACCACTTCCAACACACATCGTCACTTCACCCTTAACTAGTCTCTGTTTATTCTGCAACTCCCGTTTCGATTTACTAATCTTAGCAACTGAACTAGTATCAAATACTGAGGGGTTGCTATAAACACTAGTAAAGTACACATCAATAACATGTATATCAAATATACTTATGTTCACTTTTCCATCCTTCTTATCTGCCAATCACTTGGGGAAGTTCCGCTTCCGGTGACCAGTCCCTTTGCAGTAGAAACACTTAGTCTCAGGCTTAGGACCAGACTTGGGCTTCTTCACTTGAGCAGCAACTTGCTTGTTGTTCTTCTAGAAGTTCCCCTTCTTCCCTCTGCCGTTTTCTTGAAACTAGTGGTCTAATCTACCATCAACACTTGATGTTTTTCTCGATTTTTACCTTCGTCAATTTCCGCATTACGAAGAGCTTGGGAATCCTTTCCGTTATCCCTTGCATATCATAGTTCATCACGAAGTTCTACTAACTTGGTGATGGTGACTAGAGAATTCTGTCAATCACTATCTTATCTGGAAGATTAACTCCCACTTGATTCAAGCGATTGTAGTATTCAGACAATCTGAGCACATGCTCACTAGTTGAGCGATTCTCCTCCATCTTTTAGCTATAGAACTTGTTGGAGACTTCATATCTCTCAACTCGGGTATTTTCTTGAAATATTAACTTCAACTCCTGGAACATCTCATATGCTCCATGACGTTCAAAACGTCTTTGAAGTCCCGATTCTAAGCCATTAAGCATGGTGCACTAAACTATCAAGTAGTCATCATATTGAGCTAGCCAAACGTTCATAACGTCTGCATCTGCTCCTGCAATAGGTCCGTCACCTAGCGGTGCATCAAGGACATAATTCTTCTGTGCAGCAATGAGGATAAACCTCAGATCACGGATCCAATCCGCATCATTACTACTAACATCTTTCAACACAATTTTCTCTAGGAACATATCAAAATAAACACAAGGAAGCAACAACGCGAGCTATTGATCTACAACATAATTTGAAAAATACTACCAGGACTAAGTTCATGATAAATTTAAGTTCAATTAATCATATTACTTAAGAACTCCCACTTAGATAGACATCCCTCTAATCCTCTAAGTGATTACGTGATCCAAATCAACTAAACCATGTCCGATCATCACGTGAGATGGAGTAGTTTCATTGGTGAACATCGCTATGTTGATCATATCTGCTATATGATTCACGCTCGACCTTTCGGTCTCCGTGTTCCGAGGCCATATCTGTATATGCTTGCCTCGTCAAGTATAACCTGAGTATTCTGCGTGTGCAACTGTTTTGCACCCGTTGTATTTGAACGTAGAGCCTATCACACCCGATCATCACGTGGTGTCTCAACACAAAGAACTTTCGCAACGGTGCATACTCAGGGAGAACACTTCTTGATAATTAGTGAGAGATCATCTTATAATGCTACCGTCAATCAAAGCAAGCTAAGATGCATAAAAGATAAACATCACATGCAATCAATATAAGTGATATGATATGGCCACCATCATCTTGTGCTTGTGATCTCCATCTTCGAAGCACCGTCATGATCACCATCGTCACCGGCGCGACACCTTGATCTCCATCGTAGCATCGTTGTCGTCTCACCAATCTTATGCTTCCATGACTATCGCTACCGCTTAGTGATAAAGTAAAGCATTACAGCGCGATTGCATTGCATACAATAAAGCGACAACCATATGGCTCCTGCCAGTTGCCGATAACTCGGTTACAAAACATGATCATCTCATATAATAAAATTAGCATCATGTCTTGACCATATCACATCACAACATGCCCTGCAAAAACCTACTTTGTTGTTGCAAGTTTTACGTGGCTGCTACGGGCTTAAGCAAGAACCAAACTTACCTACGCATCAAAACCACAACGATAGTTTGTCAAGTTGGTGATGTTTTAACCTTCGCAAGGATCGGGCGTAGCCACACTCGGTTCAAATAAAGTTGGAGAAACTGTCACCCGCTAGCCACCTTTGTGCGAAGCACGTAGGGAGAACCGGTCTCGCGTAAGCGTACGCGTAATGTCGGTGCGGGCCGCTTCATCCAACAATACCGCCGAACCAAAGTATGACATGCTGGTAAGCAGTATGACTTATATCGTCCACAACTCACTTGTGTTCTACTCATGCATATAACATCAACACATAAAACCTAGGCTCGGATGCCACTGTCGGGGAACGTAGTAATTTCAAAAAAATTCCTACGCACACGCAAGATCATGGTGATGCATAGCAACGAGAGGGGAGAGTGTGATCCACGTACCCTTGTAGACCGACAGCGGAAGCGTTAGCACAACGCGGTTGATGTAGTTGTACGTCTTCACGGCCCGATCGATCAAGCACCGAAACTACGACACCTCCGAGTTCTAGCACACGTTCAGCTCGATGATGATCCCCGGACTCCGATCCAGCAAAGTGTCGGGGAAGAGTTCCGTTAGCACGACGGCGTGGTGACGATCTTGATGTACTACCGTCGCAGGGCTTCGCCTAAGCACCGCTACAATATTATCGAGGATTATGGCGGAAGGGGGCACCGCACACGGCTAAGAATCTGATCCGTGGATCAACTTGTGTCTAGAGGTGCCCCCTGCCCTCGTATATAAAGGAGCAAGGGAGGAGGAGGCCGGCCCTAGGAGGGGGCGCGCCAAGTGTGGAGTCCTACTAGGACTCCCTAGTCCTAGTAGGATTCCACCTCCCATATGGAATAGGAAAAGAGGAAGGGAAAAGGAGAAGGAAGGAAGGAAGGAAGGGGGCGCCCCCCTTCCCTAGTCCAATTCAGACCAGACCAAGGGGAGGGGTGCGGCCACCCTTGAGGCCCTTTTTCTTCTTTCCCGTATCTCCCAATAAGGCCCAATACGTATTCCCGTAACTCTCCGGTACTCCGAAAAATACCCGAATCGCTCGGAACCTTTCCGATGTCCGAATATAGTCATCCAATTTATCAATCTTTACGTCTCGACCATTTTGAGACTCCTCGTCATGTCCCCGATCTCATCCGGGACTCCGAACTCCTTCCATACATCAAAACTCATAAACTCATAATATAACTGTCATTGAAACCTTAAGCGTGCGGACCCTACGGGTTCGAGAACAATGTAGACATGACCGAGACACGTCTCCAGTCAATAACCAATATAGGAACCTGGATGCTCATATTGGCTCCCACATATTCTACGAAGATCTTTATCGGTCAGACCGCATAACAACATACGTTGTTCCCTTTGTCATCGGTATGTTACTTGCCCGAGATTCGATCGTCGGTATCTTAATACCTAGTTCAATCTCGTTACCGGCAAGTCTCTTTACTCGTTCCGTAATACATCATCTCACAACTAACTCATTAGTTGCAATGCTTGCAAGGCTTATGTGATGTGCATTACCGAGAGGGCCCAGAGATACCTCTCCGACAATCGAAGTGACAAATCCTAATCTCGAAATACGCCAACCCAACATGTACCTTTGGAGACACCTGAAGAGCTCCTTTATAATCACCCAGTTATGTTGTGACGTTTGGTAGCACACAAAGTGTTTCTCTGGCAAACGGGAGTTGCATAATCTCATAGTCATAGGAACATGTATAAGTCATGAAGAAAGCAATAACAACATACTAAACGATCGGGTGCTAAGCTAATGGAATGGGTCATGTCAATCACATCATTCTCCTAATGATGTGATCCCGTTAATCAAATAACAACTCTTTTGTTTATGGTTAGGAAACATAACCATCTTCGATTAACGAGCTAGTCAAGAGAGGCATACTAGTGACACTCTGTTTGTGTATGTATTCACACATGTATTATGTTTCCGGTTAATACAATTCTAGAATGAATAATAAACATTTATCATGATATAAGGAAATAAATAATAACTTTATTATTGCCTCTAGGGCATATTTCCTTCAGGTTGGACCAACACTCAGAGGAGCACTGGCCCGGGGGATTAAAATAAAGATGACCCTCGGGCTCCGGAAACCCAAGGGAAAAAGGCTAGGTGAGGCAAATGTAAAACCAAGGTTGGGCCTTGCTAGAGGAGTTTTATTCAAAGCAAACTGTCAAGGGGTTCCCATAACACCCAACCGCGTAAGGAACGCAAAATCAAGGAACATAACATCGGTATGATGGAAACTAGGGCGGCAAGAGCGGAACAAAACACTAGGCATAAGGCCGAGCCTTCCACCCTTTACCAAGTATATAGATGCATTAATTAAATAAGAGATATTGTGATATCCCAACATATCCGTGTTACAACATGGAACAACCTTCATCTTCACCTGCAACTAGCAGTGCTATAAGATGGGCTGAGCAAAATCGGTAACATAGCCAAACAACGGTTTGCTAGGAAAGGTGGATTAGAGACTTGACATGCCAATATGGGAGGCATGATATAGCAAGTGGTAGGTATCGCGGCATAGCTATAGAGCGAGCAACTAGCAAGCAAAAATAGAAGTGATTTCGAGGGTATGGTCATCTTGTCTGAGATCCCACAAGGAAGAAGAACGAGTCCATGAAGAAGACAAACGGACGTAGTCAAACGGATCCTCACAAACGAGACGTTATCGAAACCAACCCTAAGAAGCAACACCGAAAATAAGCAAACAACATGGTAAACAACCATCACATAAACATGGCATGATGCACAACCAAGTATGATGCATGTCCGATTTAAATATGCATGGCATGGCAAAGTGCAACAAACAAAACTAGAAATTAAGTGGAGCTCAATATGCAATGAGTTGCATATTGACGGAACACCACATCAATTATTTAGTTCACTCCCGGTTAGGTACTCAACAATATTAAATGTTGGTTAACATGGCAAGATGTGAAGCATAACAAAACTATACTATCTAAACAATTTAAATGGGGCCGGATATAACAAGCAACAAATCCGGTAATCCCCATATGAATTAACAA
Source organism: Triticum urartu (assembly GCF_003073215.2). NCBI lineage: Eukaryota > Viridiplantae > Streptophyta > Magnoliopsida > Poales > Poaceae > Triticum > Triticum urartu. The sequence goes on along the minus strand of NC_053023.1, from coordinate 424,156,824 downwards.
CTTGGTGCAACAACAATTTTAAACATATAAATGTTATTATCATGATGCGAATGGCATGTGCACGTTTTATGCAATTTTATGAAAATGTTGACATGAACATGATATGAAGCATTTGTCGACATGGCGGAAGGAAAAGGGGCCACGACAACGAATCTGAAAATGATGCCACGGCAACATAACGGTTCCGGTAACTCTATTGAGATGCCGATGAAAAAGATAGGGCGTGAGCGAGTTGAGCAAGATGGTGGGGTGCTCCCGACTATCGGGTTCCCACGGGTTAGTGGCATGGAAACGAGGAGGACCGAGCAAGTGACAACTTGGACATGGTGCAAACATAGGGTGCATCTCATACACACAAGCATTCGTTCTCGGACGGTCGTCTCGGGGTGTACCTTTGAAGCGTGCGTTCGGGGTGGTTCGAGTTCGGTAAAGTAAGTAGGTGTTCTCGGGACGGCCGTAGGAAGTAGTCGTTCTCGCGATGGTAGTGGTGCACGGTCGTCGTGGAAGTAGCTGTACACATTGTCTTGTCGAGTCCACGGCGAGGGTAGTTGTTCACTCGACGGTCTATGGCAACGGTCGTCGTACACGGATCGTAGACGTTCGGGTCTTCCGTAGAGGTACTAGACGCATCTCGGATGTGTAGTCGTACACACACGTAGAAGAACTTGACGGGTCCCATGTGTAGTCGTTCTCCGCGACTCCGCGGAGTTGTTCACATCTTCGTACTGTGGTCGAACTTGATGAAAAAAACCACGGCGACGGTAGACGTACGCGGTCAGTTTGACGGAACTTGGCGAAAACAAAACGTTTGGTCTTGGCGTTCAGCGACAACAGTACAGGAAGGCAAGGGCATGACCGAAGGTGAGGTTGCAGCGGGCCTTGGACGTGAACTCTAGCGATGGTACGACGGGGAACAGCTGAATTGACGGTGGAGGAGGAGGTTGGTGTAGTCCATGAGCAGCAGCGCGAGATGCAGCGAGGTCATGGGGGCGCGAGACTTGAACGTCGACTCCAGTGAAACTCGGGGCAGGGGAAGCAGCCACCATGGGGACCAGGAGGAGCTCGGCTCTCCTAAGGCGTTGCAAGCTGCTGGTGGAGGACACGCGCGAGCAAGGTGGCTCCTGGACGGCATAGAGGAAGCAGAGGATGGCTCGGGTCCGGCGACGAAGGAGAACGACAGGATGTGGCCAGGCTGCGCTGACACATGGCGAAGGCGTGGCCATGGACAACGGCAAGGCGGGTCGAGGGCGGCGGCGCTCCTGGTGCGGCCACGGGATCCTACGACGTGCGGCCATGGCTGCTCGATGAAGGGGCGCGGTAGGGACCGATGCAGGTCGTGACGACGGCAGCGGCGCGGGACTTGGCGTGCGGCAGCGGTGGGACATGGCAGCAGGGCAGCGGCCTGTAGGGTCGCCGGCACGGGCGCCATGGCCGGAGGCCAAGGTAGCAGTCAAGGAGATGGGCATGGGGCGCTACCCCTCAGCGTGCGTGTGTTGTGTGTGTGGCGGCGCGAGCAGGGGAAAGGAGAGGTAGTGAGTGAGGGAGAAAGGGGCACGGGCGAGAGGAGGGGTCGACCGTGGGTTCTCCTGGCGGAGGAGGGAGAGGGGATCGGGAGAGGTGGCTCGGGCACCTAGTGGTAGTGCAGGTTGGGCTGCGGGAAGCTTTGGGCCAAATGGGCCGCCGGAGGCCCAAGTGGCAAGGCTGGGCTCTCTCTCCCTCTTCTTATTTACTTCTTTAATTCCTGATTTAACAAATAAACCGAGAAATAAGAAATGTAGGGAGAGATAGGAGAAGAATTGGAGCAGGGTGCCAATTTTCTTAGACTCATAAAAAGGAACTTGATCCAAGAAAAATACATTTGGGACCTTTTGGAAGGATTGCATTCGAACACATTTGAATGTGATTCAAATAAGTTTGAATTAGGAAAACATTTTTGGAGAGTCCAAAAATGTTCATAATTTTGTGGAGAACGGGAAAGCAGTGAAAGAAATTATGGGCAAAGTTTGGGGACCAAACTTGAAGTATAAAATACATGAAATTATTTTGCAAGTGTGTTAGAATATTTATTATAGCTCCCTAATAATATTGGGAGACTTTTATATGTTGTAAAGAGAAATCACCATGTGCATCTCCCTCCATTTAAATGGACCGAAGATCCATGCAATTTATTTAGTTGAGTTTTAAAAAGGGGGGCACGATGATACCATGCAATGCAATAGATGCCATGATGAATGCAACAAAGCAATCGAAACACATGACAACAACGAAAAACATGAAAGCCGTCTGGAGCGTCAGTTTCGGGGCGTCACACATTCACTCGGCCGAACCTCCGCGGTGCGAGGTAGATTATATTTGGGCCTCTCTGCTTCTTCATTTCGCTTTTCCTCCGAGCTTCGTCTCGATGAGACCCTCAAAAATCTCTTCATTATTTTCTGAAAAAATTCTGAAATTTTTAGTAACTTCAAATAAAAGTCAACCAAGCTCAACAAAATTGATAGAAACTACTCCTACAAGTGCCTGGAGCCTATTTCATGCATTAGAACTACTTGGAACCATATAAATTTGACATGCAAGCTCAAGAACATGGTCTGGCAGCGTAAATTTGCAATGAATAAAGCACTAGAACAAAAACTAATTGGACAGATGGCGGAGTCACTGTCGGATTTCGGGTTCCGGCAGACCCTTGAGGTTCGAACAATGGGGTGCGCGCGGAGATCTCTCCCCTACCGATCTACGTCCGATCCTCTCGTGCAAACTAAGATGAAAATGATGAACAACACAAGAGACACGAGGTTTATACTGGTTCGGGCCACCGTTGTGGTGTAATACCCTACTCCAGTGTGTGGTGCCGTGGATTGCCTCAGAGGGCTGATGATGAACAGTACAAGGGAAGAACCGCCTCGCGAGAGGTGTTCTTGAGCTGGTGCGATGAACTGCTATAGTGAGTTCAGTCGCCTCTCTCTCTCTGCTAGGGTTCTACCAGATTTCTAGATGTCTGTCTGCCCATCTCTCTCTCTTCTCCTGGGTCTCCCCTTTCCTTTGTGGAGGCTAGCTCTATTTATAGAGGCCCTGGGCCTCTCCCCGAATAATTGAGCGGGAAGGGCGCCAACAATTGGCCATTCTGAAGGGGAACATCAAGTACAAGTTATCCTGACCAAAGGTGGTCTTCGGCTGCCAAAAGCACTGGTGATGACGCCGTCTTGGGCTCCACGGTGACCTCCGTCCTGCCGCTCTGCTGGTCTAGGTCTCGTTGCACCGGAATGGCAACCTTTGCCTGATGCCTTGGCCTGTGCTTGCCCCCTTTGCACCAAAGGGGAAACAAGGACCCTACGCAGGCCGGCGCCTGCCTGGCGCCCGCCTGACCTTGATCGTCATGGCTTGCGTCATGGGATCCTCGCGAGGTACCCTTGCATTGATCTCTCCGCCTCCTCGCGAGCCTGCGTGATGAGGCTGCCTCTAAGGAAGCTTCCTGTCGTCCGCCCCGCGAGGCTTGGCCCCTCGCGAGGGTCTTGAGCTTGAGCTAATGAAGATGGGCCGCGCTGGGCCCCCACTTGAGCCACGCCGCAGGCCGCAGGTAGGCAAGTCTGGGGACCCCCGTTCCCAGAATGCCGACAGTAGCCTCCGGGCCCAAGGCGCGCGTGGGCTTGGCTTAGCAGAGAAGCAAAGGGGCAAGCGCGAAGCGCCGTGGGCCCTAACAGCCTGCGGCCTTGGGCGCCGTGTGGCGGCTGATTGGACGTGGGCGTCTGTGCTTCCCCAGGACGCCTCGTCAACTACACGACTTGACAAGTTCCTGCATGTAGAGATATGGGTCATGATTACGTCAGGTCTTGGTGCTTCGGCGGTTGGCCTTCCCCGGCTATAAGTACGGGGCTGCGTGAGCTCCGCCAGTTCACCCCTGTCTGCTACTCCCTTCTCTTCTTCCTCATCCTTGCTTCCTCTTGCACCAATGGCACCGATCCGCCGGTTTTCAGCTGAGGAGAAGGGAAAGGCCCCCAGATACGGTCCTGACCCCCTCCCGCCGAAGAAGCGGCCAATCCTCTATCACTGGGACGAAGGCAATTGACAGGTGGTGTCAAGGCCATGGTACCAGCGGCTGCCGCCTGGGTTTCCTCTGCCCTTGTACGACGCGTTGTAGGCCCCAGGGTGGAGGGCGCTGAACAACACCGACAGCATCGCCACCGACGCCGGCAAGTCACAGTGGTGCGCGTCGTCCCCTCTGGAGTCCACGCGGAGCGCTCCTCTCGCGAGCTTGTGCTCGACGCCGCCATGCCTCCAACTTCGTGGATCCGCCTTCCTCCCTCCTTCGCCTTCGAGATGCTGCCGAGCGGGGCCCTGGAGCTCTGGTTGCAACACGCCGACTATGGCACCCCTGCAACCGGAGCAGAGGTAGCGGTCGTCGCTTCGGGCAAGGTCTTCATGTCCCGGGGCTGGGGTGAGATTGCCCGGGTCTGTCGCGCGGACGGCGCCTTGGTGATCCATCTTGAATACGACGATGCCTCCTTGATGTTCTTCAAAGTCTTCGATGCAGAAGGACGCCGGCTGGAATGCTTCCCTAAGGGAAGCGGCAGTGGTGATGAACTAGCGAGGACCAGCCCCGCCCGTTGGTCCTCCTACAGCTCCTCAGGCAGCAGCGGAGGGACTGAGGGCTTCAGCGGCTCCCCCGAACTCCTCGCGACCCCGAAGACGAGTGACGACAGCTACGAGCCTCCGAACTCGCACCGCGCTCTGAGTGGGGTAGCTGCATCGGGCCGCCAGCGCCACTGATTTGGATGGGATTGGCGCCGGCACTAGGCAGCCCACTGTTGATGATGGTGTCGCTTGGGGAGGTGCCAGCAAGTAGCGTTCCTTAGGGTCAGCACCTTTTGTTCCCTGCGAGGAATTAAAGCAACACCCCACGGGGGTATGTAAGGCGTCTTCCATGCCTTTTGTAAATAATATATCGTTAATATGAATTGGCGTGAGGTGTCCGTCCTGTTCCGGCTGAGCTCCCCCTTTCTATCCTCACAAGGACTTGGCGCTCTACGCTAACAGGTCCCAGTCCCCAGGCAAGCTTCATCTGTCGCTGGTATGCCAGGTCACGATGCCGTGGTCAAGGCCAGGAGGTGAGCGGCCCGAGGTCTGGTAAGAGCCCCCGAGTCGCGATGCTCGGGAGGTCCCCTTTAGCGCTCAAGCAATCCTTGCTGGGCGAGAAAGGAAGGTAGTGTCGCCATGACAGAGCTGCACTGGGCGGGGATTTAGCACTGTGTTGGTCTACCTCTTGCGAGGGCGCGACTTATCTTGTGCGTCTGATGTAGTTCCTCAGGGAGGCGCCTGGCCAGAGAGGCGGTGGCCGAGGTACTGCTGGGTGAGGCCCTCGTGAGCTTCTTCCCACTCCCTCGCACTTTCCTTAATGCTCTACGTCCTCAGGTCCCGGCCCTCAAGCGAGCTCAGCCGCCGCTGGTATGACAGGTCGTGATGTCGTGGGTCAAGGCCAGGGGGTGAGGGCTGGAGAGCCAGTAAGAGCCCATGAGTCGCGATGCTCAGCCGCCCCCCTTTTAACGTGCAAGCGGTCCGTGCCGAAGAGTGGGAGAGAGAGCTCGCGATGCCCCCAACGTTGCTCCTGGAGTAGGTCCTACACACCAATCATGAGGAGAAACAAGGCCTGTTGTTATGGTCACCGGCCAACCCATGGTCACTCCGAGGGAGTGGTCAGGGCACTGAGGGCCTGGTGAGGTGGCACCGTGCGGGGCTGCCACGGCCAAAGCTCGGCCACTCAGGTTTATCAATGCTGCAGGGACGGACCCGTGCGCACGCGCCGTGCCAGAGCGAGCGGCTCTTCAGATAGGTGTGGATCGAGCAGGTGATTAGGTCAGGTATGTTAAGCACATAGGAAATCCAATTTCAAGCAAGCGCAGGTAAAAACAACCGCCGCTAGGTCGGGCCCAAGCGGCATGGGGATGATGCAGCCCAAGGGGCGCCCCCAACAAGGTAAGTAAGGAGCATAAACAAAATGGATACATGCCGCGGGGACGGGCCCCTGCGGCCTGGGAATGGTGCAGCCCTGTGGGTGCTCCCAGCTGATAGTAGAACTCTGAAAGATGTCACCTGGTGCCGTTGAAGATGAAGTGATGCTGAGGAAGTGAGCGATGCGCGGTGAAGACGTCGGCCCTCACGAGCCCCCAGGCCCAGGGGCCTCGGGAGGCTCCGATGTCACATGCAGGTCTTCGGGGACCATCGCCATCTCCGCCAGGACCGCGCGATGCCTGACCTCATGAGCCTCCAGAATGCTCCCCAACAGGCGCTGATGTGCGGCGACCGCGCTCGGTAGGCTGAAGGGCATGCGAACGTAGCTGTGAAGTGGTCCCTCGCAGCGCCTTACGGCCAAAAGCCATAGGCGCTCCTAGGACGCAGCTCAGTTGAGCCCTGGTACGTCGACGCAGGCGCGCAGTCCCCCATCCTCGCCTGGGTGTGGGGCCACGACAGGTAAGCGGCGGCTGCCGCGTATGACTCTGGACTCTTGTAGCTCATGGGTGTTCCTTGTGATGAACTCCTGAGGGTTTGGTCTCCCTTGCCTTGTACCTTCCTAAGGGAAGCGTGCTTGAAAGCACCCCTCCAAGTGGTGCCCGAGCGCCTCCCCCGTGACCTTGGCAAGGTTGGCGGCTCTCCAAGAGAGAGCCCCCGAGCCCTACCTGAGGAGGGCGCCGGGCGCGCCTTCCTATGCATGAGAGGGTGGCGCTCCCTGATCAGGCGCGAATCCTGACGCAATACCTCCGGAGGTGCCTACTCCCTTGTGGCTCAGGCCAGGTGAGGTCTTCTTCTTCTTGAGGGTCGCCTCGGGAGGCCTCCCGCTCCTGTGATCTGGGTCTTCGATTGCTGTGGCTTGGAACGCACGCTCGAGCGAGCACACTGCATCCCTTTCTTCACAGGGTACGGTGATGACTCCACCGCTTCCTGGCATCTTAAGGACATTGTAACCATGGTGGGTCACTGCCATAAACTTGGCTAGGGCTGGGTACCCAAGGATGGCGTTGTACGGCAGGCGGATGTGAGCGACGCCGAAGTCGATGAGCTCGGTGCGGTAGTTGTTGCGTTGCCCGAAGGTGACCGGAAGGCGAACCTAACCAATTGGAACAGTGGAACCATCGGTGTCACCTGAGAAAGGCCTGGTCGGCTGAAGCTGGTCGTACAGCACTTGGAGATTGTCGAACGTCTCGACGGACAGGACGTTGAGTCCTGCCCCGCCATCGCTGAGGGTCCTGGTGACCTGCACGATGCTGATGACTGGGGAGCAAAGCATCGGGAGGACTTCGGCCGTTGACACACACTTCAGCTGGTCTGCGGAACTGAATGTGATCGCGCACGAAGACCACTTGAGAGGGCGCGTGGCCTCCAGCTTGGGAAGGACTGCATTCACCTCGCGAGCAAACTGCTTGAATATGCACTGTGAGGCTGGGGCCTGGGCGCCACCCAAGATGCAAGCAATTGCACGCGGCTCTTGGAAGCCCCCAGCCCCATCGTTTTGGTGTTGGTCTTCGTTCCTCCTTGGTGGAGGCGGCAGAGGAGGGAGGCCTGCGTTGCCGTGCGGGTGGCCCTCACGAGGCTGGTCCCTCTAGCCCCCCTCGCGAGGCTGGTCCTGCCAACGGTCCTCGCGAGGGCGGTCACGCCATCCCTGGCGAAGGCCACGGTCTTCCCATCGTCCGCCGCCTCTTCCTCCTCCTCGGCCATAGCCCCTGTCGTTGCGCTCTGGGCGTCGGCCGATTCACCCATCTTGCACGGCTCTGAGCTCTTGACATTCATTGGTGTTGTGGGTGTGGAGGTCATGGTACACGCAGTACCGTCCGCCCTTGGATAACTCGGACTGATCCCTGCCTCGCTTGGTATATGGTTCCGCTGCTAGCACGGCAGCCCCCTTGCGCTTCACATCTTTGGCCTTGAGCTTCTTTTCTTCCGGGTCGGCTGCCGGGAGCTCGAGGAGGGAGAGACGCCCTTCCTCAGCCCTGGCGCACTTGGTCGCCAAGTTGAACAGCTCCAGGGATGTGCACAGGTCTTCATGGATTGCTAGTTCTTCCTTCATCTTGACGTCGCGCACGCTGTCGGAGAAGGCTGAGATTATAGCTTCTTCTGTTACCTTGGGGATCTTGAGGCGAGCGTAGTTGAAGCGCTGGATGTACTTCTACAGTGTTTCCCCTGGCTGTTGCTTGATGTGGCGCAGGTCGCTCGCGGCCGGGGGCTGGTCGCGTGTGCCCTGGAAGTTGGCGATGAAGTGGGTGCGCATCTCACTCCAGGAGGAGATCGTGCCGGGAGCCAGGTTCAGGAGCCAGGTGCGGGCGCCGTCCTTGAGCACCATGGGGAACCAATTCGCCAAGACCTTTTCATCTCCGTTGGCGGCTATGATGCCCAGCTCGTAGAGCTCCGGGAACTCCGAAGGGTCCGTTGTGCCATCGTAGCGGGGAGGGAGGTCAGGCTTGAACTTGCCTGGCCATGTGACGCCACACAGCTCGGGGGTGAAGGCGAGGCCGCCCACCGTGGCCACCGGCACCCTTTGCTGGTGCTAGACTTGTTCTTGCGGGTCACCACGTGCCGCCACTCGGAGCAGCGTGGGGTCTCGTCATGGAGGCGCTAGGGCGCGATCTTGGCGTGCCGGCGCTGGGAGCATGCGAGCACCTTCTCGGGGACGTGGGATCTCTTGGCAGTTCCCTTCTTGCTGCGCAGGCGCCGAACGTGGAGGGTCCCGCCCTAGGGCTGCGTGCCTTGGAGCCAAGGCACCTTCTTCGGGAGGAGGCGGCGGAGGCGCCTCCTGATCCTCGCCCCCTACATGGGACGGAGGGCGAAGCAACAAGAGGGACCGCAAGGGGGAGCCCCCTGCGGCACTGACGAGCTCGGTGATGAGGGCGAGCCAGTCCTCGAAGAGGTCGTCTACGGGGCGATAGTGGAGGAGCTCCCACGCCAAGAGCAGTGAGGCGTGCGCATCCATGGGTGCGCTACGGGCGTGGACGACGAGCCAGCTGGAGTCACAGACGGGGAGGCGGTGCGGCCATCCCGCTGCACCGAAGGATGCTGGGACGAGGCCTGCTGCTCGTTCCCCACCAGGCCAGTGGCGGTGTTGGCGGCGGGCAACGGGAAACGACGAGGGGGGCCACCGACGGGCGCCGTCTGGGCGACGCGAGTGGCGCGAGCAGCCCGGCGTTCGGCGCGGGCCCGACGAGCGTCAGCCATGGACATGACGGAAGATCACACGCGAACAGCGGAAGAAAGATTCCGGTGCACCCCTACCTGGCGCGCCAAATGTCGGATTTCGGGTTCCAGCAGACCCTTGAGGTTCGAACACTGGGGTGCGCGCGGAGATCTCTCCCCTACCGATCTACGTCCGATCCTCTCGTGCAAACTAAGATGAAAATGATGAACAACACAAGAGACACGAGTTTATACTGGTTCGGGCCACCGTTGTGGTGTAATACCCTACTCCAGTGTGTGGTGTGGTGGATTGCCTTAGGGGGCTGATGATGAACAGTACAAGGGAAGAACCGCCTCGCGAGAGGAGTTCTTGAGCTGGTGCGATGAACTGGTAGAGTGAGTTCAGTCGCCTCTCTCTCTCTCTCTCTCTGCTAGGGTTCTACCAGATTTCTAGATGTCTGTCTTCCCTTCTCTCTCTCTTCTCCTGGGTCTCCCCTTTCCTTTGTGGAGGCTAGCTCTATTTATAGAGGCCCTGGGCCTCTCCCTGAATAATTGAGCGGGAAGGGCGCCAACAATTAGCCATTTTGAAGGGGAACATCTAGTACTTGTTATCCTGACCAAAGGTGGTCTTCGGCTGCCAAAAGCACTGGTGATGGCGCCGTCTTGGGCTCCACGGTGACCTCTGTCCTGCCGCTCTGCTGGTCCTTGTCTCGTTGCACCGGAATGGCAACCTTTGCCTGATGCCTTGGCCTGTGCTTGCCCCCTTTGCACCAAAGGGGAAACAAGGACCCAGCGCAGGTCGGCACCTGCCTGGCCTTGATCATCATGTCTTGCGTCATGGGATCCTCGCGAGGTGCCCTTGCATTGATCTCTCCGCCTCCTCGCGAGCCTGCCTGATGAGGCTGCCTCTGAGGAAGCTTCCTGTCATCCGCCCCGCGAGTCTTGGCCCCTCGTAAGGGTCTTGAGCTTGGGCTGATGAAGATGGGCCGCGCTGGGCCCCCACTTGAGCCATGCCGCAGGCCGCAGGCAGGCAAGTCTAGGGACCCCCATTCCCAGAACGCCGATAGTCACATACCAAGGAACAATCCCCTGAAAGCAGTTTTGTGAGAGGTGCTTTGAGCAAGGAGATCGAAAATCACAGCAAAATGAGCTAGAACCCGTGCTTGAGCTGGATGGTGATTTTTTTGGGAGGAAGAAGTGTGTGGGTGCAGGAATAAGTGGAGGGTGGCCACCGTGGGCCCACGAGGTAGGGGGCGCGCCCAGGGGGTGGGTGCGCCCTGGACCCTCGTGGCTAGGTGCTTGCTCCCCCTGCTATGTTCTCAGTGCCAGATATTCTCAAATATTCCAGAAAAAAATCATATTTCAATTTCAGGGCATTTGGAGAACTTTTATTTTCGGGGTATTTTTATATTGCACGGATAAATTAGAAAACAGACAGAAAATACTATTTTTACTTTATTTCAACTAAATAACAGAAAGTAAAAGGAGGGTACAGAAGGTTGTGCTTTCTAACTTCATCCATCTCATGCTCATCAAAAGGAATCCATTAACAAGGTTGATCAGGTCTTGTTAACAAACTCATTCCGAATAACATGGAACCAGAGAAATTTCGAATAACACTAAGTTACCTCAACAGGGATATGCACATCCCCAATAATAAGAATATCATATTTCTTCTTGACAGTAGGAAGAGGAAATTCAAAACCTCCAAAAATAATCGATGGAATTTTTCCAATAGAGTTTATACTATGAACTTGAGGTTGTTTCCTCGGAAACTGTACCGTATGCTCATTGACATTAACATGAAAAGTGACATTGCCTTTGTTGCAATCAATAACAGCCCCTACAGTATTCAAAAATGGTCTTCCAAGAATAATAATAGACATACTATCGTCATCAGGAATATCAAAAATATCAAAGTCCGTTAAAATAGTAACGTTTGCAACCACAACAGGCACATCCTCACAAATACCGACAGGTATAGCAGTTGATTTATCAGCCATTTGCAAAGATATTTCATTAGGTGTCAACTTATTCAAGTCAAGTCTACGATATAAAGAGAGAGGCATAACACTAACACCGGCTCCAAGATCACATAAAGCAGTTTTTAACATAGTTTCTTTTAATGGAGCATGGTATAGTGGGTACTCCTGGATCTCCTAACTTCTTAGGTATTCCACCCTTAAAAGTGTAATTAGCAAGCATGGTGGAAATCTCAGCTTCCGATATCTTTTCTTTTATTAGTAACAATTTCTTTCATATACTTAGCATAAGGATTCATTTTGAGCATATCAGTTAATCGCATACGCAAAAAAGATAGGTCTGATCATTTCAGCAAAGCGCTCAAAATCCTCATCATCTTTTTTCTTGGATGGCTTAGGAGGAAAAGGCATGGGTTTCTGAACCCAAGGCTCTCTTTCCTTACCATGTTTCCTAGCAACAAAGTCTCTCCTATCATAACGTTGATTCTTTGATTGTGGGTTATCAAGATCAATAGCAGGTTCAACTTATACATCATTATCATTGCTAGGTTGAGCATCAACATGACCATTACCATTAACATTATCACTAGTTTCATGTTCATTACCAGATTGTGTTTCAGCATCAGAAATAGAAATATCATTGGGATTCTCAGGTGTGTCAACAACAGGTTCACTAGAAGCATGCAAAGCCCTATCTTTTTTCTTTTTCTTCTTTTTAGAAGGATTAGGTGTATCAACATTATTTCTCTGAGAATCTTGCTCAATTCTCTTAACGTGGCCTTCAGGATACAAAGGTTCCTGAGTAATTTTACTAGTTCTAGTAGCCACTGTAACAGCAAAATCATTGTTCTTATTGTTCATTTCATTGAGCAAATCATGCTGAGCTTTAAGTACTTGTTCTACTTGAGTGGTAACCATATAAGCATGTTTACTAATGAGTTTAAGTTCACCTTTAACTCTAGACATATAATCACCCAAGTGTTCAATCATATAAGAATTTTGTTTCAATTGTCTACCAAAATAAGCATTGAAGTCTTCTTGTTTAACCATAAAGTTATCAAACTCATCTAAACATTGGCTAGCAAACTTAGTAGGAGGGATTTCAGCTTTATCATATCTAAAGAGAGAATTTACCTTTTACTACCTGTGTTGGGTTATCAAGACCATGTGTTTCTTCAATAGGAGGTAAATTCTTAACATCTTCAGCTTTAATACCCTTTTCTTTCACGGATTTCTTTGCCTCTTGCATATCTTCAGGACTGAGAAATAGAACACCCCTTTTCTTCGGAGTTGGTTTAGGAATAGGCTCAGGAGTTGGCTCAGGAGCTGGCTCAGGAAGTGTCCAATTATTTTCATTTGTCAACATATTATTCAATAGAATTTCAGCTTCATCCGGTGTTCTTTCCCTGAAAACAGAACCAACACAACTATCCATGTGGTCTCTGGAAGCATCGGTTAGTCCATTATAAAAGATATCAAGTATTTCATTTTTCTTAAGAGGATGATCAGGCAAAGCATTAAGTAATTGGAGAAGCCTCCCCCAAGCTTGTGGGAGACTCTCTTCTTCAGTTTGCACAAAATTATATATATCCCTTAAGGCAGCTTGTTTCTTATGAGCAAAGAAATATTTAGCAGAGAAGTAATAAATCATATCCTAGGTACTACGCACACAACGAGGAACAAGAGAATTAAACCATATCTTAGCATCACCCTTTAATGAGAATGGAAATATTTTAAGGATATAAAAGTAGTGAGTTCTCTCATCATTAGTGAACAGGGTGGCTATATCATTTAATTTAGTAAGATGTGCCACAACTGTTTCAGATTCATAGCCATAAAAAGGATCAGATTCAAACAAAGTAATTATATCAGGATCAATAGTGAATTCATAATCCTTATCAGTAACAAAGATAGGTGAAGTAGCATAAGCAGGATCATATTTCATTCTAGCATTCAGAGTTTTTTGTTTAAGCTTAGCTAATAATTTCTTAAGATCACTTCTATCATTGCAAGCAAGAAAGTCTCTTTTAGTTTCTTCATCCATAACATAGCCCTCAGGCACAACAGGAAATTCATATTTATTAGGAGAGCCTTCATCATCACTTTCATCAATATTATCAGTTTCAATAATTTCATTCTCTCTAGCCCTAGCAAGTTGTTCATCAAGAAATTCACCAAGTGGCACAGTAGTATCAAGCATAGAAGTAGTTTCATCATAAGTATCATGCATAGCAGAAGTGGCATCATCAATAATATGCAACATATCAGAATTAATAGCAGAAGCAGGTTTAGTTGTCGCAAGCTTACTCAAAACAGAAGGTGCATCAAGTGCAGAGCTAGATGGCAGTTCCTTGCCTCCCCTCGTAGTTGAGGGATAAATTTTTGTTTTCGCGTCTTTCAAGTTCTTCATAGTGACCAGCAGATATAAATCCCAAGTGACTCAAAGAATAGAGCTATGCTCCCCGGCAACGGCGCCAGAAAATAGTCTTGATAACCCACAAGTATAGGGGATCGCAACAGTTTTCAAGGGTAGAGTATTCAACCCAAATTTATTGATTCGACACAAGGGGAGCCAAAGAATATTCTCAAGTATTAGCAGCTGAGTTGTCAATTCAACCGCACCTGGATAACTTAATATCTACAGCAAGGTATTTAGTAGCAAAGTAATATGATAGTAGTGGTAACGGTGGCAAAAGGTAACGGTAGCAAAAGTAATTTTTTTGGGGTTTTGTAGTGATTGTAACAATAGCAACGGAAAAGTAAATAAGAGGAGAACAATATGTGAAAAGCTCGTAGGCATTGGATCGGTGATGGAGAATTATGCCGGATGTGGTTCATCATGTAACAGTCATAACATAGGGTGACACAGAACTAGCTCCAATTCATCAATGTAATGTAGGCATGTATTCTGAATATAGTCATACGTGCTTATGGAAAAGAACTTGCATGACATCTTTTGTCCTACCCTCCCGTGGCAACGGGGTCCTAGCGGAAACTAAGGGATATTAAGGCCTCCTTTTAATAGAGTACCGGACCAAAGCATTAACACATAATGAATACATGAACTCCTCAAACTACGGTCATCACCGGGAGTGGTCTCGATTATTGTCACTTCGGGGTTGCCGGATCATAACACATAGTAGGTGACTATAGACTTGCAAGATAGGATCAGGAACTCACATATATTCATGAAAACATAATAGGTTCAGATCTGAAATCATGGCACTCGGGCCCTAGTGACAAGCATTAAGCATAGCAAAGTCATAGCAACATCAATCTCAGAACATAGTGGATACTAGGGATCAAACCCTAACAAAGCTAACTCGATTACATGATAAATCTCATACAACCCATCACCGTCCAACAAGCCTATGATGGAATTACTCACACACGGCGGTGAGCATCATGAAATTGGTGATGGAGGATGGTTGATGATGACGACGGCGGTGGATCTCCTCTCCGGAGCCCCGAACGGACTCCAGATCAGCCCTCCCAAGAGAGTTTAGGGCTTGGCGGCGGCTCCGTATCGTAAAACGTGATGAATCCTTCTCTCCGATTTTTTTCACCTCGAACACGAATATATGGAGTTGGAGTTGAGGTCGGTGGAGCTCCAGGGGGCCCATGAGGCAGGGGGCGCGCCCAAGGGGGCAGGCGCGCCCCCCACCCTCGTGGCTAGGGTGTGGGCCCCTGGCCTTGATTCTATCGCCAGTATTTTTTATTATTTCCAAAAATAATCTCCGTGGAGTTTCAGATCATTCCGAGAACTTTTGTTTCTGCACATAAATAACACCATGGCAATTATGCTGAAAACAGTGTCGGTCCGGGTTAGTTCCATTCAAATCATGCAAGTTAGAGTCCAAAACAAGGGCAAAAGTGTTTGGAAAAGTAGATACAACGGAGACGTATTAGTGCGTAGGAAATTTTTAAAATTACTGCGTTCCGCAACAATGGCATCCGAGCCAGGTCTATGCGTAGATGTTATATGCACGAGTAGAACACAAAGGAGTTGTGGGCGTGGGTATATACATATTGCTTGTCGTCACTAGTTGATTCTTGATTCGGCGGTATTGTTGGATGAAGCGGCTCAGACCGACATTACGTGTACGCTTACGCGAGACTGGTTCTACCGAGTGCTTCGCACACAGGTGGCTAGTGGGTGTCTGTTTCTCCAACTTTTGTTGAATCGGATTCAATGCATAGGGTTCTTTCTGAAGATCAAAAAGCAATCACTATACCGCGTTGTGGTTTTTGATGCATAGGTAAGAACGGTTCTTGCTCAGCCCATAGCAGCCATGTAAAACTTGCAACAACAAAGTAGAGGACGTCTAACTTGCTTTTGCAGGGCATGTTGTGATGTGATATGGTCAAGACGTGATGAGATGTAAATTGTTGTATGAGATGATCATGTTTTGTTAAAGTTATCGACAACTGGCAGGAGCGTTACGGTTGTCTCTTTATTTCATAAGATGCAAGCGCCATATAATTGCTTTACTTTATCGCTATGCGATATCAATAGTTGCAAAATCAATACTTGGTGAGACAACCATGTGACGACACATTGATAGAGATCAAGATGATGGAGATCATGGTGTCATGCCGGTGACGATAGAGATCATGATGGTGTTTTGGAGATGGAGATCAAAGGCACAAGATGATGATGGCCATATCATGTCACATATTTTGATTGCATGTGATGTTTATCCTTTATGTATCTTATTTTGCCTAGTTCGGCGGTAGCATTATAAGATGATCTCTCACTAAATTTCAAGGTATAAGTGTTCTCCCTGAGTATGCACCACTGCGACAGTTCATCGTGCGAGACACCACGTGACGATCGGGTGTGATAAGCTCTACGTTTACATACAACGGGTGCAAGCCAGTTTTGCACACGCGGAATACTCGGGTTAAACTTGACGAACCTAGCATATGCAGATATGGCCTCGGAACACTAGAGACCGAAAGGTCGAGCGTGAATCATATAGTAGATATGATCAACATAGTGATGTTCACCATTGAAAACTACTCCATCTCACGTGATGATCGGACATGGTTTAGTTTATTTGGATCACGTGATCATTTAGATGACTAGAGGGATGTCTATCTAAGTGGGAGTTCTTAAGTAATATGATTAATTGAACATTAATTTATCATGAACTTAGTCCTGATAGTATTTGCATATCTATGTTGTAGATCAATAGCTTGCGATGTAGCTCCCCGTTTATTTTTTGATATGTTCCTAGAGAAAAATAAGTTGAAATATTATAGTAGCAATGATGCGGATTGGGTCCGTGATCTGAGGATTATCCTCATTGCTGCATAGAAGAATTATGTCATTGATGCACCGCTAGGTGACAGGCCTATTGCAGGAGCATATGCACACATTATGAACATTTGACAAAGCTCGGTATGGTGACTACTTAATAGTTTAGTGCACCATGCTTTACGGCTTATAACCGGGACTTCAAAAATGTTTTGAACGCCACGGAACATATAAGATGTTCTAAGAGTGGAAATTGGCATTTCATACTCATGCCCGTGTCAATAGGTATGAGACCTCTGACAGTACTTTGCCTACAAGGTGGAGGAGAATAGCTCAACCAATGAGCATGTGCTCAGATTGTCTGGGAACTACAATTGCTTGAATCAAGTGGGAGTTAATCTTATAGATAAGATAGTAGTTGATGAATTTCTCTAGTCACTATCACCAACTTACTAGAACTTAGTGATGAACTATAATATGCAAGGGATGACGAAAGTAATTCCCAAGCTCTTCGCGATGCTGAAATCGGTGAAGGTAGAAATCAAGAAATAGCATCAAGTGTTGATGGTTAACAAGACCACTAGTTTCAAGAAAAGGGCAAAGGGAAAGAAAGAGGAACTTCAAAGAAGAAAGGCAAGCAAGTTGCCACTCCCATGAAGAAGCTCAAAGCTAGACCCAGGCCTGGAACTGAGTGCTTCTACTACAAAGGAAATGATCACTGGAAGTGGAACTGCCCTAGATACTTGGCAGATAAGAAGGATGGCAAAGTGAACAAAAGTATATATTTGATATACATGTTATTGATGTGTACTTTACTAGTGTTTATAACAACACCTTAGTATTTGATACTGGTTCACTTACTAAGAGTAGTAACTCGAAACGGGAGTTGCCAAATAAACAGAGACTAGTTAAGGGCGAGGTGATGATGTGAGTTGGAAGTGATTCCAAGGTTGATAAGATCACCATCGCACACTCCCTTTACCTTCGGGATTAGTGTTGAACCTAAAATAAATGTTATCTAGTGTTTGCGTAAAGCATAATATGATTGGATCATGTTTACTGCAATACGGTTATTCATTTAAGTCAAGGATAATTTTTATTCTGTTTACATGAATAAAACCTTCTGAGGTCATACACCCAAGGTGAATGGTTTATTGAATCTCGATCGTAGTAATACACATATTCATAGTACTGAAGCCAAAAGATGCAAAGTTAATAATGGTAGTGCAACTTATATGTGGCACTGCCGTTTAAGTCATATTGGTGTAAAGCGCATGAAGAAACTCCATGTTGATGGGCTTTTGGAATCACTTGATTATGAATCATTTGATGCTTGTGAACCATGCCGCGTGGGCAAGATGACTAAAACTCCGTTCTCCGGAACAATGGAGCACGCAACTGACTTATTGGAAATAATACATACTGATGTATGCAATCTGATGAGTGTTGAGGCTCACGGCGGGTATCGTTATTTTCTGATCTTCACAGATGATTTGAGCAGATATGGGTATATCTACTTGATGAAACATAAGTCTGAAACATTTGAAAAGTTCAAAGAATTTCAAAGTGAGGTGGAAAATCATCGTAACAAGAAAATAAAGTTTCTGTGATCTGATCGTGGAGGAGAATATTTGAGTTACGAGTTTGGTCTTCATTTGAAACAATGCGGAATAGTTTTGCAACTCACGCCACCTGGAACACCACATTGTAATGGTGTATCTGAACGTCATAGCCGTACTTTATTGGATATGGTGCAATCTATGATCTCTCTTACCGATTTATCACTACCGTTTTGGGGTTATGCATTAGAGACAGCTGCATTCACGTTAAATAGGGCACCATCTAAATCCGTTGAGACGACACCATATGAACTATGGTTTAGCAAGAAACCTAAGTTGTCATTTCTTAAAGTTTGGGGCTATGATGCTTATGTGCAAAAGTATCAACCTGATAAGCTCAAACCCAAATCGGAGAAATGCGTCTTCATAGGATACCGAAAGGAAACTGTTGGGTACACCTTCTATCACAGATCCGAAGGCAAGATATTTGTTGCTAAGAATGGATCCTTTCCAGAGAAGAAGTTTATCTCGAAAGAAGTGATTGGGAGGAATGTAAAACTGGATGAGGTAATTGTACCTTCTCTTGAATTGGAAAGTACTTCAGCACCGAAATCAGTTCTAGTGATTCCTACACCAATTAGTGAGGAAGTTAATGATGATGATCATGAAACTTCAGATCAAGTTACTACTGAACATCATAGGTCAACCAGAATACGTTCCACACTAGAGTGGTACGGTAATCCTATTCTGGAGGTCATGTTACTTGAGCATGACGAACCTACGAACTATAAGGAAGCGATGATGAGCCCAGATTCCGCAAAATGGCTTGAAGCCATGAAATCTGAGTTGAGATCCATGTATTAGAACAATGTATGGACTTTGATTGACTTACCCATTGATCGGTGAGCCATTAAGAATAAATGGATTTTCAAGAGGAAGACGGACACTGATAGTAGTGTTACTATCTACAAAGCTCGAATTGTCGCAAAAGGTTTTCGACAAGTTCAAGATGTTGACTTCGATGAGATTTTCTCACTCCTAGCGATGCTTAAGTCTGGCAGATGGATGTCAAGACTGCATTCCTTAATGGATTTCTTAAAGAAGAGTTGTATATGATGCAACAAGAAGGTTTTGTCAATCCTAAAGGTGCTAACAAAGTGTGCAAGCTCCAGTGATCCATCTATGGATTGGTGCAAGCATCTCGGAGTTGGAATATATACTTTGATAAAGTGATCAAAGCATATGGTTTTATACAGACTTGCGGTGAAGCATGTATTTACAAGAAAGTGAGTGGGAGCACTACAACATTTCTAATAAGTATATGTGAATGACATATTGTTGATCGGAAATAATGTATAATTTTCTAGAAAGCATAAAGAAGTGTTTGAAAAGAGTTTTTCAAAGAAATACCTCGATGAAGCTACTTACATATTGAGCATCAAGATCTATAGAGATAGATCAAGACGCTTGCTATACTTTCAATGAGTACATACCTTGACAAGATTTTGAAGTAGTTCAAAATGGAAAAGTCAAAGAAGGAGTTCTTGCCTGTGTTGCAAGGTGTGAAGTTGAGTAAAGACTCAAAACCCGACCACGGTAGAAAATAGAAAGAGAATGTAAAGTCATTCCCTATGCCTCAGTCATAGGTTCTATAAAGTATGTTATGTTGTGTACCAGACCTATTGTGTACCTCACCATAAGTTTGGAAAGAGGGTACAATAGTGATCCAGGAGTGGATCACTGGACAACGGCCAAAAATATCCTTAGTGGAATAAGGAAATGTTTCTCAGTTATGGAGGTGACAAAGAGTACGTTGTAAAGAGTTATGTCGACGCAAGCTTTGACACCGATCTGGATGACTCTAAGTCTCGATCTAGATACATATCGAAAGTGGGAGCAACTAGCTAGAGTAGATCCATGCAAAGTATTGTAGACATAGAAAATTTGCAAAATACATACATCTCTAAATGTGGCAGACCCGTTGACTAAATTTCTCTCACAAGCAAAACATGATCACTCTTTGGGTGTTAATCACATAGTGATGTGAACTAGATTATTGACTCTAGTAAACCCTTTGGGTGTTAGTCACATGGAGATGTGAACTAATCACATAAAGATGTGAACTATTGGTGTTAAATCACATGACGATGTGAACTACATTATTGACTCTAGTGCAAGTGGGAAACTGAAGCAAATATGCCCTAGTGGCAATAATAAAGTTGTTATTTATATTTCCTTATATCATGATAAATGTTTATTTTTCAGCCTAGAATTGTATAAACCGGAAACTTAGTACATGTGTGAATACATAGAGAAACAGAGTGTCCCTAGTATGCCTCTACTTGACTAGCTCGTTAATCAAAGATGGTTAAGTTTCCTAGCCGTGGACATGTGTTGTCATTTGATGAACGGGATCACATCATTAGAGAATGATGTGATGGACAAGACCCATCCGTTAGCTTAGCATAACGACCGTTCAGTTTTATTACTACTGCTTTCTTCATAACTTATACATGTTCCTCTTACTATGAGATTATGCAACTCCCGAATACCGGAGGAACACTTTGTGTGCTACCAAATGTCACAATGTAACTGGGTGATTATAAAGGTGCTCTACAGGTGTATCCGATGGTGTTTGTTGAGTTGGCATAGATCGAGATTAGGATTTGTCACTCCGATTGTCAGAGAGGTATCTATCATATCAATCCTATTAAACCTTCCTGATGTCTAGGACTTTGTTCATGTTCATGAGTATGATGAAATTTTGAAAAAATATTTCAAACTTCCCGGTCATATTACGTATCATATTTTGAAAAATAATTCAAATTTTTTTTCGAAACCAATTTTTTTTTCTGTTACTAGTGGCGCACCTAGCATACGGTGCGCCACTAGTAAGTTTGAAATTTTTTGAATTTTTTTCCCTCCGGATCTTAAAAGCCCCGTAACTTTTTTTCTGTTAGGTTTTTGGGGATTTTGAAAATGTTTAACGAGCAGATGATTTTTCATATAAAAAACTTTTTAATCTGAGTTCGTATGCAAAAGTTATGCCCATTTTTCAAATTTTAGAGAGATTTTGCAAATAAAGTCAAAATTCATATTTGTAAATTTTCCCAACAACTAGACCACACATCACATAGGAAACTTATTTTCTTTTATTTTTTTGACATTTCCATCATTTTCTTTTTTTTAAACTGAAAAGGCGGTCCACCGGGGGGGGGTGCATTCAGTATGTTTTTGGCAAAGTTAGTAATGGCGCACCGTGGGGGTGGTGCGCCATTACTAGTTAAACTAGTAATGGTGCACCACACCCACGGTGCGCCACTAGTAGTTTTGAAAAAACAATAAAACAAATTATGAATTTTTTTAAAAAAAACTTAGTAATGGCGCACCAGTTGACAGTGCGCCATTACTAGTTTTAACTAGTAATGGCGCACTGTCCACTGGTGCGCCATTACTAGTTTTGAAAAAATAAAAAAAAATTGGAAAAAAAATTTGAACATAATCCGTATTCAGTTTTCACTTTTTCTACCACCGGCATGTCAAATAGCCTCGGTCGTGGAGTTATTATCTGTAAAATGGCAATTGACATATCAATCAGGTTCCAATGAACGTAATCTGTATTCAGTATTCACTTTTTCTAAAAGAACTGAATTTTGCTTCTTCGGTTGTTTCACACACGCACCTCAGCACAAATTGCCAGGGGCTCAATATGGGAACAAATAAATTGCTGGCATGTCTGAATAGCTTTATAGCACACTTCGGCGTCATGAGTTTGGCCTTATATGCATCAGCTCCGAATCATGTCTTTGGTCAATAGTTGGGTTGCCCAGCTCCTGTGCTTACTACCTTACGTTCCGATCTATCGGCTAGGGTAGTAAAGGGAGAACTACTGTGATTGTGTCCCGGTTTATCCGAATGAGCACCTCAGTAGAGAAAGCCGAAAACTGACTGTCATGATGCGGCGAGAGCTGGTCAACCACTCGATAACTTATCAGAATCTTTCGCGATTCCTCCCGTATTACACGAAGGACCGTTCTTCCGGTCATCTATGCAACGCACCGTATACGGATAGCTGCGTACATACCATGGGCTATATCATAGACCCGCCGTCAAACTCCTATGGCTAAGTGAAAGTGTTAAAGCCCTATAGTCTGATTGCCTAGTTCGCCGCATTTGACACCTCCTTCACGGACCAAGACGTTGGGTCAAGAGTGATCAAGTGCTTTTCTGAACATCCTCGTATTTTATGCGAGGGGGCTGAAGGCGACGACTGGAAAACTTTCAGATTATACAAAAATGGCCGCACAGGAGGAGCCAAAACTTTTAGGCATAGCCTTAAAATATCATAATATCGTTTTTACAATTTCGGCACATTCACTCAAAGACCATATCCTTTTAGCACTGAACCTCTATTAAGCGGGCGCCCTCTAGGAAATCTTCGAAATAATGCTCCGGCGTGTGTTTGTACTTGCCCCGGGTGGACTCTTCACTGCAATATCGGTGGCCTTCATCTTCGCCCAATACGTATTGACACAGGCAAAGGCCATCCGTGCACCTTCAATGCACGCCGATCGCTTCAAGGCGTCGATACGCAGCACCGCATCCATAAGTCGCTGCACCAAACCGAAATAACTATTTGGAATTGGCTCAGTTGGCCACAGCCGGACCGCGACGTCCTTCATGGCAGAATTGGATATCTTGTGTAGCTCGGCCCACTGGGCCATCTGTTCGTTTAGCAACAGCGGGCGCTTTGGTGTGCCGAATTGTGTCCAGAAAAGCTTCTCAGTTGCATACCCTTCTTGCGCTTGGTAAAATTGCGCTGCATTGGAGGCGCTCTTCGGCAAGTCCAAGAATGCGTCTGGACAACTCCATATTTGATTAAGCGGGGCATATTTCGGATCGCCGAATTTAGTCTGTAATAAGAAGGGCTTACCGGCCGCTATCTCCCCAGCTTGCCGGATCTCCTCCCGAGCCGCCCTAGACTCGGATCGTGCTTCCCTCGCCTCTTGTCAGGCATTGTTGAGATCGGCCATTTTGGCTTTGTTATCCCTCTCGAGGAACTCACACTGGACAGTGGCTTCCTTTAGCTCGCGAGCCATGTTGGACAGTGGCTTTTCGAGTAGATGATTTTTCATATAAAAAACTTTTTAATCCGAGTTCATATGCAAAAGTTATGCCCATTTTACAAATTTCAGAGAGATTTTGCAAATAAAGTCGAAATTCATATTTGTAAATTTTCCCAACTACTAGACCACATATCACATAGGAAACTTATTTTCTTTTATTTTTTTGACATTTCCATCATTTTCTTTTATTTATTTTTAAACTGAAAAGGCGGTCCACCGGGGGGGGGGGGTGCATTCGGTACGTTTTGGGCCAAGTTAGTAATGGCGCACCGTGGGGGTGGTGCGCCATTACTAGTTAAACTAGTAATGGCGCAGCACACCCACGGTGCGCCATTAGTAGTTTTGAAAAAACAATAAAACAAATTCTGATTTTTTTAAAAAAACTTATTAATGGCGCACCAGTTGACAGTGCGTCATTACTAGTTTTAACTAGTAATGGCGCACTGTCCACTGGTGCGCCATTACTAGTTTTGAAAAAATAAAAATTTGGAAAACAAAATTGAACATAATCCGTATTCAGTATTCACTTTTTCTACCACCGGCATGTCAAATAGCCTCGGTCGTGGAGTTATTATCTGTAAAATGGCAATTGACATATCAATCAGGTTCCAATGAACATAATCCATATTCAGTATTCACTTTTTTAAAAGAACTGGATTTTGCTTCTTCGGTTGCTTCACACACGCACCTCTGCACAAATTGCCAGGGGCTCAATATGGGAACAAATAAATTGCCGGCAAGTCCGAATAGCTTTATAGCACACTTCGGCGTCATGAGTTTGGCCTTATATGCATCAGCTCTGAATCATGTCTTTGGTCAATAGTTGGGTTGCCCAGCTCCTGTGCTTACTACCTTACATTCCGCTCTATCGGCTAGGGTAGTAAAGGGAGAACTACTGTGATTGTGTCCCGGTTTATATGGATGAGCACCTTAGTAGAGAAAGCTGAAAACTGACTGTCATGATGCGACGAGAGCTGGTCAACCACTCGATGACTTATCAGAATCTTTCGCGATTCCTCCCGTATTACACGAAGGACCGTTCTTCCGGTCAACTATGCAACGCACCGTATTCGGATAGCTGCGTACATACCAGGGGCTATATCATAGACCCATCGTCAAACTCCTATGGCTAAGTGAAAGTGTTAAAGCCCTATAGTCTGATTGCCTAGTTCGCCGCATTTGACACCTCCTTCACGGACCAAGACGTTGGGTCAAGAGTGATCAAGTGCTTTTCTGAACATCCTCATATTTTATGCGAGGGGGCTGAAGCCGACGACTGGAAAACTTTCAGATTATACAAAAACGGTCGCAGAGGAGGAGCCAAAACTTTTAGGCATAGCCTTAAAATATCATAATATCGTTTTTACAATTTCGGCACATTCACTCTAAGACCATATCCTTTTAGCACTGAACCTCTATTAAGCGGGCGCCCTCTAGGAAATCTTCAAAATAATGCTCCGGCGTGTGTGTGTACTTGCCCCGGGTGGACTCTTCACTGCAATATCGGTGGACTTCATCTTCGCCCAATACGTCTTGACACAGGCAAAGGCCATCCGTGCACCTTCAATGCACGCCGACACTACTAGGGAAAAGGCTAGCAGCAGCGCGGATTTTAGGCCTATCAGCAGCGCAGGTACCCGCGCTACCAATAAGGCGCTACAGCTAACGTATAGCAGTAGCGCTGGTCCACCCGCGCTACTGCTACACAAGTGTTGCAGCAGCGCGCTTAAAGGAACCTCGCTGCGGCTAATAGCTATAGCGCGCTTCCCCTGTGCGCGCTACTGCTACAACCGCGCTGCTGCTAACTTTTCTCCACTCGCTACTACTAATTTTAGTAGTTTTTTGGTTTTTTGCGTATTTGTTTTGTATTTGAACAGGCTTTATAGAAGAATCTTTAGCACATACAAATGTCATCATGATACACATACAAATGCCTGCGAGACCACAAATGTAATCATAGCATATACATACAAATAGTCTCGTCATAATCATCATCCAACACAAAGTGGTATCTTGTCATCATCTCGAAAATAGCGATACATGAAAGTCTCGAATACTTGCAACTACAATGTCATCCATCTAAACAAAGGTATACGCGAGAAGAGCTATCACTATGAGTGAGAGCGGAACTATGCAGTACATGAGATGGCGGTTACGAGTCCTCTCTCGCGCTAGCGTGAACCTCAAGTAACTAGTTTCTCCTTCTTGTCTGCTTTTGAAGCCTTTATGGCTGGCGTCCGAGAACCCATTCACTTGCGCCTGACACTCATGCCACTCGTTGTACACCCCCGGAACCTTCCCTTTGTACACGACATAGCAGTTCCATCTCTCCATCAAGAAACTAGGTACCTGTTAGAGATGCATGTTCATGAAGAGGATGTACAATCATATATATGCAACAAAATATACTAGAGAACACCAAAAAAGAAAGTGTTAGCAACTAGATGCAACATACAGTACGCAAATTAATTAACTAGAGGTACGCAGGTCATCGTACGCAAACTAACAAAGTAGCGTTACGCAAGTTCGGCAGGGATCGTGGACATCACAAAGTTGCATCACTACAAATAGTATACAAGTTCAACCGACACATATCATCATCATCGGCATCATAAATCACTAGAAGTTCCATCCTTCCATATCATCGAGGATGGACCCTAGCTTCTTGAACGGCGTGAGGTCTAGACGTTGCATGCCTATGCGAGTTCGGACGTCAGCTCGCGATATATGGCCGTGGTGGAACATCCCCTTCTCATCGACGACTTCTTTCATGATGATCATCGCAATGTCGCTTTGGATGCGAAAGAAGTCATCTCTAAGTTCATAATTCGCTTCTCCATGAGATTCTAGCCACTTGTGGATATGATCATCATTTCTGCTTCTCATGCGAAGCTTTTGGTGATCCGTGTTGAACTGATTCATGAGATGGAGGATGTACAGTCCATCCTTCTTGCTTGGTTTTGGGACTTGGATGCAGGAGAAGTTAGTTTTATGCGCGAAACCCATCTTCTTGTTCCTTTGTTTCCTGATCTGCATGTGGCCACCTCTAAAGCTGAAGCCTTGGAGAGCATCATCTAGAATATTCATTATGTGGGTGTAGTCTTTTTTCTCGTAGTCATTGGAAGGGTCAAAATACACAGCGTGGGAGACTTGCGGATAAAGAACGATAAGGACGGCGCGCCCGTTGCTGCGGGGAAAAGACACCTCAAATTATTCCCCATAGAGAGAGAAGGAATGATTGAAATGTATGAAAGGGTTGTTTGAAACTGACTTACTTTGGATGATAAGGCACGAGGACAATTTCCCGATCCTTATTCTGTACCATGAAGTTTTGGAGGTAGTCCCTAGCAGTTTCACGCTCAATGTCGTCGAGACTCAAGAAAGACTCGTGCATCTAGTACGGATCCACCACACAGATTTGCGAGACTTCTTCACTGTTCATGACAGAGCTCATATGTAGCGCAAAAAGGCAGCGATTGTAAAATCGAGCCGCATTGTCAGAAACATCTCAAAGATATGGTCAAACCGCAGGAAGAACACCTCTGCGGGCCGTGTCTCGACGTAGAACTTCTCCTCAGGCACACGAGCCGCGTATGTCGGATATCCTGGATCCTTTGAGGCTAGTAGGCTTTTCTCAGTCGACAGCACATGGTCGTGCAGTCTCCTGAGATCCCCTGATAGTGCCTCCAGTGGTTTCGGCGGTAGCATCGGCTCGCCCGTGAGATGGAACATGGCCGCACCTTTCACGGGTACACGCTCTTCAGAATGCATCGTTTGGCTGCTATGTGCTCTGGCTTGTTTGGAGGCAGCTATCTTCCCCGATCTCTTTCTCTCCTTTTTCTTGGGCACACCTTCTAGACCCTTCCTTAACCCCTGCCCCAGTGTTCCCGGGCTAAGTACTCTACGACCCTCGCGCTGGGATAGTTGAGCCTGTGTTGAGGCGGCATCTTCAGGCGTGTCCTGTGAGGATTTCATGAAGAGAGACTTTTTGCAATCCCTGCTATGACCTTCCTGCCCGGGCATATCATCCATATCCTCATTAGCAAGCTGATAGCCCAACTCGTCATATGGTTGACTCATCAATTCTATGTCACAGTCATACACGTTTGTATTGAGGAAATCCATAGGGTCGACCTCCGTCTCATCATCCATTCTCTGTTCTATAGGACAAATTACATCAGCTAGCACTATTGCACCCCCTTCATCATGTCGTCCGCCGCTCTCACCCGACACTACAGGAGCTGGTAATTGCGTAGGCGGGGTGGTGGTCTCCGCACATGCTTGTTGATGTGTGGTTATTGGTGTGCTCTCGGCCGGCTCCAGACGAATAAGATTCTTCGGCCATAGCAGCACCCAACCCTTGCAGCTTCCAATCCGCGGCGGGGTCTCGTCGTCCGCTCCCACATGCTGTACTAGAGGAGGCAAATCCTCGTGCCCCGATTTCACACTGGACAAGCTAACCCTGAAGTGCCCAGCAGGGATCGGCTGGTTGTGGAACGTGGGTTGCAAGGGGTCCATTATCATCCCCTTTCCCACGTCCACCTTTTGGCCTTTGATCAAGTAGAGTATGGTGCACGGGGTTTCTTTCGCCTGCAAACACATATGTCTGTGGTGTAAAACATCCGAAAGGCAACAAAAATGGAATATTATATGTATATATATGTTGGTGCGACATGTAATTACCATGACGGCGTCGAGCTCAACCAAAGACGAAGGCCCACCAAGCGCGCCAGAGACTGAGGACGGGCTGCTATGAGCGGGAGCGGCTGCGGGAGGAGGCCCAGTTGTGTGAGCAAGTGATGGTGCGATGGTGTTGTTGTTCATGGAGTTGCTCCCGACGAAACTGGGCAACGGGAAATCATGTACCGTCTTCTCTGGATTTTCCTTCGTCCAGTTGATGATAACTGGAACCAAGTTAGTAGCAAAATCATTTCTGCAGGCAGTTACAGCTGCATTGACTGCGTGCTGTAGCAACTCATATTTGTCCTCGACTGCTTTTTTCGCGTCCTCAGCTGCTTTTTTCTCGACCGCAAGCTTCACCTTCACGTCGATGTTCGCCTGACTAAACTTCTTTTTCTGCTTCTTGGCCTCCGGGCCCTCGTTGTAAAACACCTTCCACGTGGCGCCATCTCCAGCGCCGTGCACACGACCATATTGCGGCCGCTGGCCCAAAGGGAGTCCCTTAAGTTCGTTCAAGGCCCGGTTGAGAGGGGTGTCCCACTTGGGCCTCATCGGAGAAGTAGGGTTTTCGGCTGCAAGTTGGTGTTGCTTCTCCACTAGTCTAATCAATTTCCTCGTGATCTTGTCTGTGTAAAAAACCTTTTTCTCCTTGTCCCACTTGTAGCGGGCCCTGATGAAGTCATGCTCCAAGGGGTTGGTGAACTTCGCGAAGGGGTCTGGGAGACCCGCGGCTTCACGTTCCGCGTCCTCCTTATCCCATATGGGCCTTTTACCGAGGTAGCCATGGCTTCCGAGGCGATGCTTCCCCGTGTTCCTTTGTTGAAGGCTCTTGAATTTCGCAGCCTTAGCCTTGGCGTCCTCGGTAGCGCAAGTGTCCTTGAACTTTTTGAATTCCTCTTCCGTAAGTGTCGGATTTTCCTCCAGAATCTTGGACAGGGGTTCCTCAGCCTCAATAGCTCGTTCCACCCTCGATTTCCGGGAGGCCAAATCATTGCTGAACATGCCCATGGCGTGATTGTTAATCTTTTTCATCTTTGGATCATCCCACGGTTGTTCTATGTTATCATCCTAATCGGGGGACTTGAATCTCTTGTGCAACTTCGTTAGGAGCAACTGCGTCAAATGTTCTTTACTCCTTAAGTCATCGTCATTGATGCTCGTGCATTCCCGTAGGATGCATCCTACTTGGTTCCCATAGCACTTGCGAGGTTCTTCCGTCTCTAACGGCTCAAACTTGCCAGGTGCCATCTTTGTGATCACAAGTCGTCCAATCCCTAGTTTGTTAGGTTTTCGTATCCTCTGCTTCTTATGCCTCTTTTCGGTACCGGCATCGGCGCCGGTATCTTCCCCGGCGGTACCTTCCCCACCGGTCTCGGTGCCTCCATCGGTGCCGGCGCCGTCGGTGTCGGTGTCGGCATCAGTACCATCATCGAGGCGGACCTGCAAACCTTGCTTAGCAGTCAAAAAGTCGAGGTAGTTTTGTTCACCCTCATAATCCATCTCGTCTGCATCTTGGTCAGAAGGCCCAGTTTCTTCGTTGTTCGACATGTTTCCTATGATTAAGTGTCCTCATTTATTTCTAAAAGTATGAATAAATGAGAAATGCCAGCACTCGATATGCCAACTATGTAGCACAAATCATGCCTTTATTCACGGGAAATTTCGGCATGACCTTTGCTAAAAAATGGACATATCGAGCACCTGAAATTCACCGGAACGGAAATGAATCAACATTCCGGCGTAACATAGGCAACTCGGATCATTTACCAAAACATGACATATCCACATATCACATGTCCAGTTCAAATTTGCATATAAATTCAGCAAATTTTGAAACCTATCTAAATTCATAACTAAATAGATAACCTAATTAACATAACTAAAACCTAAGTAAATTAGCCCTAGCTGGTAGAGAGAGAGGGGGGGTGGTTTACAGAGGGTGCAGGGCGAGGAGGCAGGCCCGACGAAGGCTGAGGTTGGGAGACGAGGAAGCAGAGGAGGGAGGCGAGGGCCGACGGGTCGGGGGCGAGCGCCGGCGCCGGGGGCGAGCACGCCTGGGTCGGGGGCGGCGGGGTCGGGGGCGAGCGCGCCGGGGTCGGGCGCGGCGGGGTCAGGGGCGAGCGCGCCGGGGTTGGGGGCGAGCGCGCCGAGGTCGGGGGCGGGCGCGGCGGTGCGACGGGCCCGGGGAAGAGAGAGTGGGGATTTGGGGGAAAAGAGGCGAGATGAAGCAGGGAGAGGGAGAATTTTGGGTTAAGTGGACGTAGCAGTAGCGCGTTTACATGAAACACGCTACTACTACCTTGACTAGCTGTAGCGGTTTTATGTAGAAACCGCTACTGCTACCTTGACTAGTTGTAGCGATTTTCTGCAGAAACCGCTACTGCTACCTTGACTAGTTGTAGCTCTTTTTCACTAAAGCGCTGCTGCTATAACCAGTTTCCCTTTTTTCTTTTCCTGAGCATAATAGGAACATATATATTACATCATTGGACCCTTGCATAATAATGGCTAAGTGTGTATACAAAATAGGAACTTATATATATTACATCATTGGACCCATGCATAATAATGGCTAATTAAGTGTGTATACAAAATAGGAACATATATATATATATTACATCATTTGACCGATTCCTCAGCACTGACGTTTTCGTTTTTGAGTCAGCTTCTTTCCCTTCTTGTTCGTCAAAGAATAATTGAGCCCCTCATTGTGACTTTGCCTTTTCCACGGAGTACGATTTTTCTTTGGTAATGTAGTATTGATTCTTCTTTTGACGTATACTTCATCATCATCGTCATCTTCCCTCATTGGGTTGCCGTACTGATCATAGTCTTCCTCGTTGGCGACTCCATCCATTCCAATGATGTTTCTTTTGCCTTTCCTCACGACAACACGACTGGGATTGCATGGGTCGGTTATGAAGAAGCATTGTGTCACGTGCTTAGCGTGTACCCATGGCTCGTTTTTTGCGATAGCGTTCACGGTAGCGCTCTTGGCGTCAGGTATAGTCATGGTAGTGAAAATCCGGCTTTCTCTTTCGACATTCTTAGCCCATCTGACACGGAACATCGTCGTGTTGTGCAGTCCAGAGTAGTCAAGCTCCCAGATCTCCTCGACCCTTCCATAAAATCGTTCAGTTGCGCCGTTGTCGCTGCCGGTCATGCATTCCATCGTCACCCCTGAGTTCTGATATTCATCACTGTCCATATCTTTGGCCTCCGTGTAGAACGTGTATCTGTTGATATCATATGCCTGATAGGTTACGAGGTTGGGCGAGGGGCCATGTGCTAAGGCGTATATGAGCAATCCGTCCTTAGAGCCCTCCTCCGGGGGATTAGCAATAATATGCTCTTTGAACCAATGCAGGAAAGTGGAGTTGTGCTCTCTAGTAACTTCGGCGTCCGTCCTGCATACCCCCCGGTCACGATACTTCTTTGCGATAAGTTCTTTGTGCAGTTCCACGAAAGGATCTACCTCGTCTAGGTGTTGTAGCACTACCAAGTTTGCTCTGTCAAAGTCGCTGCGTCGATCTGAGTATGCCACGTGCAGTTCCCTGCGACGTTGCAGTGACCTTCTCCTTTCAGATTCCCATCGTGCTTGTTAAAGGGCAAACCAACACTAACACCAGGCGGCTGGTCTGCGCCATATAGAAAATTCTCACAGAAAGAGATGCACTCTTGTGTCAAATAGCCCTGGACGATGCTTCCATCCGGACGGGACATGTTACGAACGAATCCTTTGATGATCCCATTCATCCTCTCAAACGGCATCATGCTATGCAGGAATGACGGCCCCAGGTCTATTATGTCATCCACAATATGGACAGACAGATGCACCATCACGTCAAAGAACGCGGGCGGGAAGTACATCTCAAGCTCATTCAGTATCACAACGATCTCTTCCTGTAGCCTTTGGAGCTGCTTCACACTGATCGACTTTCAAGAGATGACGTCGAAAAAGTTGCAGAGACCAATAAGCGTGTCACGGACGTGCTTGTCCATTATCCCTCTAAGGGCAATAGGTAATATCTGCGTCATCATCACATGACAGTCATGAGACTTCATCCCGCTGAACCTTTTCTTGTCCGTGTCTAGATATCTACTTATCTTGCCACAGTAACCGGAACTAACTTTGACTCCGGTAAGGCACTTAAAGAATTGATTGATCTCAGCCTGACTTAAGGTGAAGCAAGAAGGGGGGCAATAATCCTCATTCTTTATTTTCTTGCCCTTCTTCTCCCGTGCCTCTGTCTCCGTCTCTGTCTCGTCTGACATTTTACGTGCGGCATGTGCAGATCTTCCCTGATTTCCAAATCTTGCAAGTCTTTTCTTGCCTTCGGCCCATCCTTGGTCTTATCCGGCATGTTCATCAGTGTTGCGAGCAAGCTCTCAAGGACATTCTTACAGATATGCATTTGATCAAGGCAATGAGGTGTATCGAGTTTGTGCCAGTACTCCAAGTCCCAGAACACAGACCTCGTCTTCCATACCTTCAGCAGCGGCTCCGGCGCCTTTCTCATCGTCTTTCCCGGCGCGGGGCACTCCTTCCAGTTTTTCAATAGCTCATCGATTTCGGCACCGCTCCGCTTACGTGGAGGTCCTCGATGCTCAGCGTGACCATTGAATAGATCTCCACGGTTTCTCCACGGGTCGTCCTGTTCGAGCCATCTTCGATGCCCCATGTACACGATTTTCCCAGACCCGCCATCTTTCCTTGACGTTAGCTGCTGAGACGTCGTATCATCCATGCACCGCGTGCATCCGCAATATCCATGGCACACCTGGCCTGCCACATATCCGTAACCAAGATAGTCGTGCACTGTCGTGATCAGCGCGGCTCTCATGTTGAAATACTCGCCTTTGCTGGCGTCCCATGTCTTGGCCGGTGTTTTCCATAACGTGTCTAACTCCTCCTAAAGTAGCCCCAGATACAAATTAATATTATTTCCTGGTTGTTTCGGCCCTTGAATAAGCATGCTCATGTGAATGTACTTCGATTTCATGCACAACCAGGGGGGAGGTTGTACATCCATACAAACACGGGCCATGTGCTATGGTTGGTGCTCTGGTTGCCAAACGGATTCATGCCATCGGTACATGTGCCGAGCACGATGTTCCTTGCATCACATTCAAAATACCGATAGAAGCTGTTCAACGCTCTCCACTGGCTTCCATCCTTGACGTGTCTCAGCTTCGGATCATCTCCATCGTCGGGCTTCTTCCTATCCGCGTGCCAGCGCATTAGCTTTGCTTCCTTGGGATCTACAAAATACCTCTGGAGACGGGGAGTGATCGGTAAGTACCATACCACTTTCTGGGGACATTTCTTCCCGGCCTTCTTGTATCGAGAAGCATTGCACACCGGACAACTTGTTTTTTCCGCGTGCTCCTTCCGATAAATTATGCAATCGTTGATGCATGCATGGTATCTAACGTGTGGCAGATCAAGAGGGCACACGATCTTCTTGGCCTCATCAACACTACTAGGACATAGATTACCCTCGGGAAGAACATCCTTTAGGTACTTGAGATGCTCATCGAGGCTAGTGTCGGTCCATTTGTTTTTAGCCTTCGTCTTCAGCACTTCAAGCGTAAAACTCAAGCGGGTCACCTCAGGATTGCAACCATCATACAATGGAGTGTTCGAGTCTACCACCAGTTGCTCCAGCTTAGCCTCCTCTCTAGAAGCAGCTCTCTCAGTACTCGTCTCCTTGCGAAGCAATGCTTGAACATGAGGGTCCCGCACAATTGAACTTAGTACCGACGAACTCTGCTGCGTGGAGTCCATGTCGTTCTCTCCACCGCCATGTCCGGCCCCTTCTCCGCCACCATGTCCGGCCTCTTCCCCGCCGCCATTATCGATCATCTCTTCGTCTTACCCCGTGTCATCATTGCCTGCCCCGTCGGCATCCTCAACATCGTCATCCTCATCTTCAGTTATCCACCGAGTATAGCCATCCATGAAACCAGTCATGAGCAGGTGCGCTTCGACACGACCATCGACATGGGGGTCAAGCCAAACTATTCCTTTGCATTTTCGACACGGACATAAAATCTCTGTCAGGTTATTTTCCTTCATGTCCTGCACCACCGACCGCAACCACCTGTCCACCATCGTTCCACTGACCATCCTGAACTCTGCATGGTAATGATAAACAAATTGATTATAAAAATGCGTGATTCATCAAAGTCATACAAAAATTCGGCATGACCTTACTTAAAAGTAGGACATATATAGATCTAGAGTTTGCCCAGAATTTGCCGAAACGGAAATAAATCGACATTTCGGCAAAGCATAGGCAACTCAAATGCACAATTTGGCGTCAACTCATGCCACACACACAATTTCCATAAAAATATCACACACACATGCATAAACATATTTCCATTTTGCAAAAGCATGAAATATTAATCACACCTCTATCTCGAGATCGAGCACACAGTGGAGACGATGATGTAGGGAGGTCAAAAGTGCACAAAGCTCTTCTTGACAAAGAAAGATCTAGTTAGGGGGCAAATAGGTCACTTAACTAAATGCTGCATCTACCTAGCTAGATAATTTGGGAGGAGACAACTTCAACTAGTGGAGGGGGGAGGAAAAAGAGAAAGGAGATGAATTAATGGAGGTGGTGTAGTTATAGCTAGGAGTAATGAAGAGAGAGAAAGGTAGGTAGAAGAGGGAGAGTAATGGGGGAGAAGTATTGAGGAAGAAGAAGAGTGAGAGAGGGAGGATGTGGGAGGGTAGGGGAAAGGGAGGAGAGGAGATGGGGAGGGGGAGGTGGAAAAGGTGGTGGGTCCTGCGTCTTAGCAGTAGCGCGGGAGAGAAAGCGCGCTGCTGCTAAGAGCGTAGCAACAGCGCGCTTTCCTGTCACGCGCTACTGCTAAACGGGCCAACCCTGTGCACATTTTCAAAATTAGCAGCAGCGAGGTGACAAAAAAGCGCGCTGCTACTATGGCATTAGCAGCAGTGCGCTCCCTGGCGCCGCGCTACTGGTAAACTTATGTCGTTGTGTACTGTCGGTGGATTTTTGTAGCAGCGCGGTTTAAGCGTCACGCGCTACTGCTAAGTTTGCACCAGTAGCGAGCTTTCCGTAGCCGCGCTGCTACTACTTAGCAGCAGCGCCTGTTTTTATGCCGCGCTGCTGCTAAGATTCTGTGTATAAGGTTTTCCCTAGTAGTACGATCGCTTCAAGGCGTCGATACGCAGCACCGCATCCATAAGTCGCTGCACCAAACCGAAATAACTATTCGGAATTGGCTCAGTTGGCCACAGCCGGACCAAGACGTCCTTCATGGCAGAACTGGATATCTTGTGTAGCTCGGCCCACTGGGCCATCTATTCGTTCAGCAACAGCGGGCGCTTTGGCGTGCCGAATTGTGTCCAGAAAAGCTTCTCAGTTGCATACCCTTCTTGCGCTTGGTAAAATTGCGCTGCATCGGAGGCGCTCTTCGGCAAGTCCAAGAATGCGTCTGGACAGCTCCACATTTGATTAAGCGGGGCATATTTCGGATCGCCGAATTTAGTCTGTAATAAGAAGGGCTTACCGGCCGCTATCTCCCCAGCTTGCCGGATCTCCTCCCGAGCCGCCCTAGACTCGGATCGTGCTTCCCTCGCCTCTTGTAAGGCATTGTCGAGATCGGCCGTTTTGGCTTTGTTATCCCTCTCGAGGAACTCACACCGGACATTGGCTTCCTTTAGCTCGCGAGCCATGGTGGACAGTGGCTTTTTGAGTAGATGATTTTTCATATAAAAAACTTTTTAATCCGAGTTCGTATGCAAAAGTTATGCCCATTTTACAAATTTTAGAGAGATTTTGCAAATAAAGTCGAAATTCATATTTGTAAATTTTCCCAACAACTAGACCACATATCACATAGGAAACTTATTTGCTTTTATTTTTTTGACATTTCCATCATTTTCTTTTATTTTTTTTAACTGAAAAGGCGGTCCACGTGGGGGGGTGCATTCGGTACGTTTTGGGCCAAGTTAGTAATGGTGCACCGTGGGGGTGGTGTGGCGCACCACACCCACGGTGCGCCATTAGTAGTTTTGAAAAAACAATAAAACAAATTCTGATTTTTTAAAAAAAAACTTATTAATGGCGCACCAGTTGACAGTGCGCCATTACTAGTTTTAACTAGTAATGGCGCACTGTCCACTGGTGCGCCATTACTAGTTTTGAAAAAATAAATAAAAAAATTTGGAAAAAAAAATTTGAAAATAATTTACTAGTGGCGCACCGTGGATGTGGTGCGCCATTACTAGTTTAACTAGTAATGGCGCACCACTCCCACGGTGCGCCATTACTAGTTTTGAAAAAAAATGAAAAAAAATTGTTACTAATGGCGTACCATGGATGTGGTGCGCCATTAGTATTTGGACACTAACGGCGCACCAACACATGATGCGCCATTAGTATATACTAATGGCGCACCACATGTCTGGTGCGTCATTAGTGTCATTTCCATCTATAGCCCTTTTCCCAGTAGTGTTCCTTCTCCTCCCTTCCCTTTTTCCTATTCCATGTGAGAGGTGGAATCCTGCTAGGACTAGAGAATCCTAGT
This sequence comes from Triticum urartu, assembly GCF_003073215.2. Taxonomy (NCBI): domain Eukaryota; kingdom Viridiplantae; phylum Streptophyta; class Magnoliopsida; order Poales; family Poaceae; genus Triticum; species Triticum urartu. Next base: position 424,120,499 of record NC_053023.1, on the reverse strand, counting down.
AGGACTCCACACTTTAGGCGCGCCCTATAAGGGCCGGCCTCCTCCTCCCTCCATCCTTTATATACGTGGCTAGGGGGCACTCCATAGACACACAAGTTGATTGTTTTCAGCCGTGTGCGGTGCCCCCCTACACCATAATCCACCTCGGTCATATCGTAGCGGTGCTTAGGCGAAGCCTGTTTCGGTAGCATCATCATCACCGTCATCACACCGTCGTGCTGACGAATCTCTCCCTCGACACTCTGCTAGATCGTGAGTTCGAGGGACGTCACCGAGCCGAATGTGTGCAGATCATGGAGGTGCCGAACTTTTGATACTAGGATCGGTCGATCGTGAAGACATATGACTACATCAACTGCGTTGTCATAACGCTTCCGCTATAGTCTACGAGGGTACATAGACAACACTCTCCCTTCTTGTTGCTATGCAACACCATTATCTTACGTGTGCGTAGGAAATTTTTGAAATTACTGCGTTTCCCAACATATGGTACGATGTAATGATATCCACCTTGCAGAAGCGTCTTTAATATGCGCTTCTATCCCTGGTGGGACCTTCGAGTTCCTCTCGGATAGGATCGCATATTGGGCGTGACACTAGTATATATCTGATGTAAGTCTTGCGCGTACTTTTGATGAGTAGTCATCATTGCTTTGCTATCTTTTCATTTGACCTGGTTGCTGCAACAGCTAGTAGCACCACAGATGGAGGTTACCCCGACGGTGCCTACTACATGGAGATCGACAACCAGTAGTAGTCCAGAGGTCCCAGACAGGAGGCATTGCCTTTGTATCTAGTGTCGTTATTTTGCTTGGTCTTCTTAAGGCAAAACTTTTCTAACTAAGATGTACTTGGATTATATAATTACTTTCATGACTGATGTATTATGGGTCCTCGTAACCCTGGCTTGTAATGTAAAGTTTTATGTTTATTTTCTGTTATAGAGTTGTGTTGTGATATTAATGTGGAGTCACCGTTCGTGATCGTGCATGATTATAAAGGGGGCGTCACAATACTAGTAGTAGGTTCTCCAGCAGTTCACTCGCACGGCTATTTCTGCTGTGTATATAAGTTACCTAATTTCCTTGGGTTTCAGTCATTTGTATGTGTCCAAATTGACAATGGACAACTCCATCTGGACTAGGCCAGCACTACTCCGCCACAAATGAAGAACCTCCTGTGGTCAACTAATTATATAACGAAGGAATCACGACAGTGTTTCCTTGGTCGTCATTACGTCTTGCTGGAGTACTGAAGCATAGGGAAGATGTATAAAGGGGCAAGAAGGCAATAATTCTAATACAAATCCAATGGATATTACTTGTAGTAGGTTTTCCGGTAGTTCATGGAATGACCAGTTTGTTTTTGCTTCCGAAATGCATGAATAAAATGCACACATCTCAGGTTTACAATTCCAAAGAGATCTTGTATCCAAACATGTTATGCAAGATCGCAGATTACTTTTAAATTTGATTGATATGCAAGACTCTAATAATTGACTCAACCGGTCAGTGTGGCGGAAACTTCATAAATGTTCTGTTCATCCTTACCAGTTATCAAGATACTTCTCTAACACCACCTAGAATAATTTCACTTCAATAGTAACCTCATTCCTAAAAAGTAAATTATAGAACTTAGACAGATTACTCTAGCAATAATGACGTGAGGTGATAATATTGCTAACCGTGGCAATTAATTGCACTCGTAATTTAATCAAATTACAAATCTTATGATTACAACAAAGCTTCAAAATATGTTGTCTCGGAGATTGAACACGCATAATAACTTGATATATGTTATTGGTTTTGACTTAGAAATTCTCTGTGGTACAGCACAACATGTTGCATGCATATGTCACATGAAAAACTATCTTTGACAGATCGAGGATGTAAATACTTGGCATATACACTATGTGTGATGGCTTCAATAGCATCAGGGATATAGAACTATGGAGCTAATAATCGTCATTTATGCCCATAATCTACAATGAGCAGGCCAATACCAGCAAGGAACCCTTGTCCCAGTGACCTCAATATTTATCTGTTCCTCGAGTCTATTAAATCTTTGTTTTCTGATATAGTTCGTATATGTGATTTCCTAATCCATCTCTTGCTTGCTAATGGAACCGATGAAACCCCACCAACAGAGAAATGAATCTTCTGTTTCAAGAACAAACGATCTTCTGTTGGTATATTTTACGACTTCCTGTTCTTTTCTAATATGAGGAATAACTCATCCATGTACACATACCACCACACGCATAATAAGACTGACATCTACTTTTGTCATGATTTGGGTACATATTAACACATTCAAAAAATACCTTCCTACCAAATGCATTCCCATGACTACATAAATTGAGCATTCAGATTCAATCCATGGTGGATGTGTTCACACCCACACACCTCCATACACTCGGCCAACAAGTGTGTGGCAATACTTTCTTTTGTTAGATTATACTAGTTTTCAAGATTGCATACATCGGGCAAGCCTTTTATGATGCCTAGAGAACATAATCCCATCCTCAAAAACAAAAATAATCCCATTACAGAAGATGTGATAATATGGAAACTATCAAATAAATTAGCATAATTCGTAAAAAATCATTTCAAGAATTTAACGGGCACAAAACATTATTACGAAGTCTCTAGGAAGCAATATAGATGATAATTTTACTTAGGGAGCAACAAAAAAATGTGACATACAATATTGTCTACACAACACTGCAATTAGATATATGTTTCTACTTGGTGCATATTACTTGATGAAAAGTATGTGCAAAGGTTTTGACAAAAACAGTATGTGCCAAGGTAATACTCAAAATTATGTTTATATATTATGACTCCTTATTAATATCGATCTATACTTTTGTTATTAGTTAATAACCACACACAACAAATAGAATATTGATAATATAAAGAGCTCTACTTTGTACGAGTTGCCCGTTAACTCAAAAAAAAAGCACGCATGCTAAATTGTGTTTTAGAAAAATGCTCACCGGAGTGAGTAATTTTGCTTGACAAGGGATTTTATTGAACATGTGTCAACTTAATCGACAAACAATTGTAGCAGTAGTGACCATTGGATGTCAATAAAACACCCGTCATGCTTCTTCAATCTCTAATCTTCTTACTCCAGCCACCCAAAGTAGTGCCGGCGGGACAGCCTGCTCCCGCCTCCCATGGCCGGCTGTGCTGCCGCGCAGGCCTCACCTTCCCACACTACTCTCACTGCTGGTCAGGCCATCCCTCTACTCGCCCACACCTCCTGTTATTCTCCGGCAAAGGGAGCTTCACATCGCAGTCGAACCATTCAACCCTCGTACTCGCCTCCACATGGGCATCCACTATATTCCCTGGCTCCAGGTCGTTCCCTTCATAGGCCTCACCGTCATCCACCGCCTTGGTGCTCTTGGCGCGGTGTCCGCAACGTGATCAACAAACAACAGCCATCAGAAGTGGACGTGGAGAGGCTGACAGTTTGACCCACAAGGTCCATGGTTGCATGCATGAAAGTGCCTCCTTATTACGCGGAAAAAATGATTCCTCCCACTGAGAGCTGAGACCCACCAGCTACATCTTCGCATGCAAGGAAATTCCTTCTTATTACGCGCAAAGAAATGATTCCTCCCCTAACAGCTAGCACCCATCAGCTATATTTTCGCACGGAAGGAAGTGCATCCTTATTATGCGAAAAATGATTCTTACCATGACAGTTGGGACCCACTAACTATATGGTCGCACGTAATAAAGTGCTTCCTTACTATGTGCAAAAAATGATTCTCCCTAACAATTGGGTCCCACCAGCTATATCTTCGCACGCAACGAAGTGTCTCCTTATTACATGGGATAAATGCTTCATTTCCTTGACTGCTGGGACTCATTAGCTACATGGCCGCACGCAAGAAAGTGTCTTCTTATTAAGCACAAAAAATGATCCCCCCTTGACAGCTAGGGGCCTAGGATCCAAGTCGAAGCGTACGTAGCGTTATGACTGGTCGCAAATATGTACATACATATTGGTCGGTCTCTCTGCAATGAAGAAGCATGGCCAAATAAGGAGCAACACATGTAGTAGTAGAGTCATCGACATAGCAGTTCAGACTATCCCTTCTAAATCATGTACATGTATATACAACCACGTTGCAAAAAGTACGGCCACATATGTACATAGAGGCGGGGTCTCGAACGCGTACTCACGCATATGGCCGGGATCGTGTACATGGAGAGGCAACGTGGCAGAGGCAACGGACGGCTGCACTAGATGGTGGGGATACGCAACAACGACGTCATTCTAATCGGCGACCAATCGGCTGGGTCGGAATGGAGGAAACATCATCGTGTTCCTCGGAGCCAACCAATTGGGTCAGAATGCGTCCTGTTCATCGGAAGCCAACCGGCTTGGACGGAACAGGCGAAACAAGGTCATGTTCATTGACCCTCCCCCCTCCCCACCGGCTGGGGGTGTGACATACCGCAAAATGGACAAAACAGAGTCATGTTCAACCGCCCACGGTTGAAACGGGGTCCAGCTCATCGGGAGGGGTGTGCCGGATCGCAAAACTGAGTTTTGTTCAACCGCCTACGGTCGAAATAGGGTCCTGTTCATCGGGAGGGGGTGTGGCATACCATAAAACAGACTCCACGGGCTACTGTTCATCTACCATCAACTTCCTTCAGCCTCTACGGGCTACTCTTCATCCGTCAACTGCCTACGGCCTTCACGGGGCCCTGTTCATCCACCCCCATTCGGCTGGAGTGTGGCTTATTGCGGCTCGACCTCCTTTGGGTCTTGTTCATCCACCCCCATTCGGCTGGACTTTGGCTTATTGCGGCAGGACCTCCTTTGGGTCTTGTTCATCCAGCGCCAACCACCTACTATTGTGGGGTCCTATTCATCCAACCCTAATTGGTTGTGATGGGGCATATGCATGCGCGGAAGCAATGGGAACTTTTCAATTAAGGACGGCTCAGAAATTAGATTCTGGGAGGACAGATAGCTAGGGAATGCCACACTCCGGGAACAATATCCGGCTCTATACAACATTGTGCGCCACAAGGGTGATACTATCGCCACGGTAATGGAATCATTTCCGCCAAATGTGACGTTCAGAAGAGATTTAATTGGACCTAGACTCCAATCGTGGAACATCCTACTCCAGCGGTTGTCCACGGTGCACCTGTCACATGGGTATGATGTATTTCGGTGGAACCTTCATGGGAATGGAAAATTCTCAGTGGATTCCATGGATAGAGCGCTAATCCACTCTGATGTGCCAGTTGATAATAAAGATAACCTTAAGATCTAGAAGATGAAGATACCTCTTAAGAATAAATTTTTTGCATGGTATCTTCGTCGCGGAGTCATTCTTACTAAAGATAACCTTATTAAGAGGAATTAGCATGGAAGTCCGCAATGTGTCTTTTGTCACCATGATGAGACAATAAAACATTTATTCTTCCAATGCAAATTGGCTCGTTCTATATGGTCAGTCATCCAAATAGCTTCTGGCTTGTATCCTCCTTGTAGTGTTGCTAATGTATTTGGTAACTGGTTACACGGGATTGATCACATGTTTAGAACTTTTCTCAGGGTGGGAGCGCTTGCCGTTATTTGGTCGCTTTGGCTATGTAGAAATGATAAGGTTTTTAACGATAAAAGTACTTCCCTGATGCAGGTTCTCTATGTACCGGGACTCTTCGTCTATGGTCCTCTCTACAACGCGTGGAGAATCGAGACCTGTTTACGGAGGTGTGTACACGATTGGAGGCTACGGCGAGGGAACTTTTACCCAGCATGGGTGGCAACATGATCTTAGGATTGACCCCCCTCCGCTTTAGGCGTTATACAGACTCTTCATGTTTTTGTATTTCGCCCTTTTATCTTTCATTTGTGTGAGAAGACATTTTTTGGCTGTGTGCATCTTAGTAATGCAGAGGCCGGGTGTAATGCTTAAATCTTTTAAGTAATAAAGCGCCCCTTTTTGAAAAAGATCACAACCAAAAGCATAACAATCCATCCTGCAGTCTACAATTACACCACAGCCGAAAGCACTAAATATAACATTGGGTTTCGGTGAATGTACTCCACCCAACAAGAGTACTAATTCAGCAGATATATACTAAAATGTCTAAAATATCAGCAAAATTCTAGCAATAGATCCTTTTAGCTCGACAAACATGCCTCTGGGAACTGATGCAAATCCTTATACCAATGGCGACCTAAAAATAATAATAAGTCAATTATCTTACAAGAATTGATGTTCCAGAAATGTATTTTGCAAGCAAGAACAGTTCTGAATTACAATCCAACAAATATTTCCTGTGAAAAATGTATGGACACGGCCACTACATGCACATGACAAACATGTTCCAAGAAAAACAATAACTCTCCACATGCCCCATGATAGCATGCACATACACAATCAGACCCGTCACCAAAACTTCGTCTTGCACAACTACAGAAGACAGCAAGCAACACACACGCACACTGAAGCCAATTTGTTTCCCAGGCTACACAACACTCCAGAGTCCTAAAATGTCTGTAAACCCCGTAGGGGAGGTTTGGTGTTGCCGCCCAACCTGGAAGTCACGCTCACGGAGTTTGTTGCCATGACATTTCTTCAGGCATGTGAGTTCGCGTACATAAACTTCTCATGCTTATGCAGATCCTAGTGGTGAAGCTCCGGTGCAGACGGATGCTGGACCTCGCAGCGTGGCTTTGAGGGGACTGATCCTTTCTATGGGGGCAAAGGTGCAGGATTTCGGGCGGCGGCCCCGGAGAAGTGGTGGGTGGATCCACGTGACGCGGCCCCGAACATAGTTACTAAAATAGATGGACTGCGAACCCAAACTACCGCTAGAAACAATGACTGACATAGTGCGCCTTCATTAGATATCCAATAAATGTCATGTTAATCCTAACCAGTTGTGAAGATACTTCTCTAACACCACCTAGAATAATTTCACTTCAATAGCAACCTAACTCCTACAACGTGAACTTTAGAACTTACACATATTACTCTAGCAATACCAACCTGAGATGACAATATTGCTAATTGTGATAACGGAACACTGGGTGGCAATTAATTACACTATTAATTTATTAAAATTACATAATATATTGATTACAACAAAGCTTTAAAATATGTTGTCTCGGAGATTGAACATGCATAATATCTAGGTATATGTTATAGGTTTTGACTTAGAAATTCTAGATGTGGTACAACACAACATGTTGCATATGTTATGTGGGAAACTATCTTTGATAGATCAAGGGTGATTGCTTCAATAGCATAAGGGATATAGAACTATTGAGCTAATAATCATCATTTATGCCAATAGTGTATAATGAGCTCCACGGCAATAACAATGAGGAACCCTTCTCCCAATGACCACAATATTTATCTGTTCCTTGAGTTGATTAGATCTTTTTTTATCTCTGATATATATCGTAGATGTGATTTCCTAATCCATCTCTTGCTTACATATAATGCAACCAACAAAACCCGGCCAAAGAGAGATGACTATTCTGTTACGGGAAGGAATGATCATTTGTCGGCATATTTTATGACTGCTTCCTGTGCTTTTCTAATACAAGGAATAACTCATCCACGTACACATATCACCACACGCATAATAAGACTGAGCATACTTTTGTAGGACATCTACATTTTTCATGAGTTGGGTATTTATTAACACATCTCAAAAATTACCTTCCTATCAAATACATTCCCATGCGTGCATAAATTGAGCATTCAGATTCAATCCATGGTGGATGTATTTTCACCCGCACACCTCTATACACTCCGCCAACAAGTGTGCGACAATACTATTTTTTTCCTCCAAATATATAAGTTTTCAAGATCGCATACATCAGATAAGGCTTTTATGATTCGAAGAACAGTTAATACTGATGCTTTATCTCCTTATTAATATCAAACAGTATATGTTATAACATATAAAGGTTTTCGCAAAAAAAATCTGCAAAGGTAATACTCAAAATCATGTTTATATGTTATATATCCTTATTAATTTCAATCTACTGCTGGCTCTGATCTTGGAGAGTGGAGGAGTCGAGCAAGGCTAAGGATGCAAGGTGCTAAAGAAAAAACTGTGAACTCTGTAGTTACGTTGGTCGTTTGGTCGATTTGGAGAGAACGGAACAGTAGAGTTTTTGATAAAAACACACACACACACTCCGATTCAGCGGCTTCTGGACAAGATCAAAACGGAGGCTAAAATATGGGACACTGCAAGCAAAAATGGGATGGCTCTGCTGATATAACGGAGTTTAATTGGTTTGTTTTTGTTCCTAGAGTTTCCTCTCCTTTTCTCTCTCCTTTTTTGGCTTGTGCTGTATTTGTACATGTGCCGGATTCTGCCGGCTGTACCCCTCTTTCTATCTATATATTTACATGCAGTCCTCATTCATGGTTCGAAAAAAAAATGATCTATCATGTTGTTATAAATTTACAACCACACACAACAAATGCAATTCTCATAATATAAAAATCTCTAGTTGTATGAGTTTCCCGTCAACTTCCTAAAAGTATGCATGATATATCGTGTTTAAAGAAATGTTTACTGAAGTGAGTAATTCTGCTTTAAAAAGACTTTTATTGAGTATCACTCTCGTGTGTGAGGGCTGTTTTTTCCTGCTCACACAAGTTACCTAACTTTCTTGAGTTTCGGCCATTTATATAGATCGATGTGATTTCTTAATCCATCTCTTGCTTACATATAATGGAACCGACGAAACCGGCTAACAGAGAAATAAGTACTGTTTCAGGAACGTACGGTCTTCTATAGGTATATTTTATGGCTTTCCGTGCTTTTCTAATACGAGGAATTATGTGACCCCTGTAAACTCTTTTTTTAAAATATATTCAGGTGAGGAGCCCCCCCCCCCTTGGTTGACCATTTGAAAAAAAACGAGGAATAACTCATCCAGGTACCCATACCCCCACACACATAATAAGACTGAGCAGACTTTTGTACGGACATCTACATTTCTCATGAGTTGGGTATATATTAACTCATCGCAAAAATTACCTTCCTACCAAATAGATTCCCTTGCGTGCATAAATGGAGAATTCAGATTCTTTTAGAGAAAAGGCATATGACCGACTTTATAGATAAAGCCATACGGAAGAGTAGCAACAAACAACACAGATCACGCAAGCCAACCATAGTCAACGAGCCATCCAACACAGGGCAAGAGAACAAGAGAACATCAGTACAGTACAGCGGCACGCAGGCCCGACTAATACAAATGGAGCACGCAGGCCACCACCTACGCACTCAGAAGCCCCAGCAGCTATGACGAAGCGCCAACGGATGGAGATGACATCAAGTTTGCAGACGCCCGCACTTTGTTGATCGGCACCTCCATACTGTCACAGTCCACCGATTTAATCAATAATTTCCACTACTGTAGGAAAATACACATTTAAAACAGGACATCAGCAGGTTTATTAGGAAAAACACCCTCAATAGTGAATTTTTTTCTAGTAGTCCATAGCGCCCAGCAAAGAGCACCCAGCCCAATCCAAAACAGCCTCCTAGATTGGTCCTGTAAATTGGCCGTCAACAAACGAACGTCCGAGAAGGAACCAGGGGCCCAAGAGGTGTTCAACCAAGAACGAACACACCCCCAAACCAGCTTGGCCAAAACACAGTGGAAGTGGAAGAAAATGTGATTAGTGTCTTCTATGGTAGAACATAAAGCACAAAAGGAAGAACCAGGACCGTTCTGCTTCTGAATCTGATCAGCAGAAGGCAAGTCGGGCCCTAAAGGCTTGCCAGAGAAAGACTTTGATCTTCGGGGGGATCCTGGCTGCCCAGAATTTCTTAAACTTGGTGGAAGGATTTTCATAAATAAGCCTAGCATACAACGATTTGACCGAAAACTTCCCAAACGCAGTGTGAGGCCAGGAAACGGAGTCCACCTCCTCCGAGAGAACAAGGAACAGAGCAGCAAGGCGGTGCCAATACCCCAACTCTTCAAGATAAAGGGATCTTCGCAAACCCAAGTCCCAGTTATTACGAGAGAGCTCAGAGATTGAGATCTCCGGAATAGAACAATAAGAAAACAGAACCAGAAAGGAGGTCGCAAGGGGGGTGTCTCCAGACCACCAATCCAACCAAAAGTGAGTAGAGGCACCGTTCTTGAGCACAAATTTAACATGTTGGCGAAACACATCCCTAACCTTGACCAGAGCTTTCCAAAATTGCGAGCCATCTGACGCCGAGGCGAACATGGGGCTACCAGCTAGGAATATCTAGCTTTGAGAATATCGAACCAAAGAGTGCCGGGAGTCACGGTCATAATCCTCCACCACCATTTGATGATGAGGCAACCGTCCATCACCTGGGTGTTCAAAATCCCAAGCCCCCCAAGGCTTCTTGTTCTGTAAACGATATCCCACTTAACAAAATCTATATTTTCGTTTATTATCCGTAGAGTTCCAGAAAAAGGCCCTTCTATGTTTGTCCAGGCCCGCATGAGTGCCTTTAGAAAGTTAAAAAAGAGCCCATAGTGAACATAGGGAGGGAGGAAAGGCAGGCATTAATAAGAGAAACTTTGCCAGCAAAGGTGTTATATCTACCACACCACGGTAGAACTCTATTTCCTACCTTAGAAACCAAAGGTTTGACCTCCTTGGCACATAGACGGAAAGGAGAGATAGAGAGCCCCAAGTATTTGAAGGGAAAAGCCCCCAGAGAACAGTTAAGAAGTTGGGAAACCCGCAACGCTTCGGCCTCGTCAACTCCCGTAACAATTACCTTGCTCTTAGAAAAGTTGATTTTGAGCCCTGACAAGGCTTCGAAGCAGAGCAGGATAAACTTAAGGTTAGCAATACAGGAGTTGTTCAACTCCACTAGAATAATCATGTCATCCTCATATTGGAGGTGAGAGATACCGCGGGGAAGGAGGTGGGAAATGACAGGGGAGATGTTTCTGGCTGAGGCCGGCCGGTCGAGCATACACGATATTGCATCTGCAACAAAGTTAAACAGAATAGGCGAAGCCGGATCGCCTTGCCAAAGGCCACGACCATTGGCGAAGAATTTTCTAACCGAGCCATTGATAGCCACCGCTGCATGACCACCAGAGACAACTGCATCAATCGATGGACAATACCGGAGTCAAATCCCTTAGCAAAAAGGACGTGACGGAGAAAACCCCAGCAAACTGAGTCATAGGCTTTCTCAAAGTCAAGCTTGAGAATAAATCGCTCTGGTACCTCTCATCCTAGGGTCATGGACAATCTCATGCAGACAAAAGGACACCATTGAAAATAAATCTACCTTTTATGAAAGCGGATTGGGAAGGGTTAACAATACGATGGGCCACAGGTGACAGCCTCGTCGCTAGCCCTTTAGCAGGGAACTTGGCGAAGTTGTTAATCAGGGAAATGGGCCGAAACTGAGAAATAGACTCAGCACCCTTAACTTTGGGAATAAGGGAAAGGATGGCATAATTAAGGTGTGAAATGTCCATAGTACCAAGATAAAAAAACCTTGAATAATAACACAAACCAACGGACGTGACGGAGAAAATTCCAAGGCCGAGTTCACATTAGTTGAATTGATGGCCATCTCAATCTCTTCAACTGAGAGGGGAATCGAAAGAGCCACGTTCTCTTCGTCCAAAACCCGCCTATCCTGGGCCCAAAGATTGGGGGAGAAAATGAAACCCGAGGCCGGCCTGGCCGCTAGCAGATCAGAAAATAAATTGAGGATGTGATCCATAATCAGGCGAGGGTCAACAACCCTAACAAACCAAACTATCAATAGAACATCTACGACGACGGCCATTGGCAATAGCAAAAAATAGGCAGTTGGGGAATCCCCTTTCAGAGTCCAACTAATGGTGCCACGTTGCTTCCAATAGACCTCAGCATGCTTGTGTAGTTGCATGAGAGAGTCCTCAAGCTCATAACGATATTGCCAGCCAGCAGCCGAGAGCCCGGACGAATCGGCCTCTGCATCTAAGGACGAGACCTGCCTCAACAGGTCACGCTTGCGTTTGAGAGCATCAGTCACGCGGTTACGGCCCCAGCCTTTGAGGAATTTCCGAAGTTGGTAAGAGCAGAAGTGTCAGTCGTCCATTGGGCCAAAAGACCTCGAATTAAGGAGGGAGGAGATCTTCGCCGAGACCATATCAAAAAAACCATCAACCAAAAGCCGAGAAGCGTTGAACTGGAATCTAGAAGAAATAACCGTGAAGGATACGCCCAAACCCAAGATGAGGGGGGGAGTGGTCTGACTCAACATGGGGCATGGCAGAGAGAGAATCTAGAGGAAAAAGCATGTCCCAAGACGAAGTAGCAAAAACATGATCCAACACCGAGCGGATCGGGTTGGCCTCATGGTGGATGTATTCACATCTGCACACCTCCATACACTCCACCAACTAGTGTGAAACAATTTTGTTTTCAAAATATATTATAGCTCCCAAGATTGCATTCATACGGCAAGGCTTTTATGATACCAAGAACATAATCCCACCCTCAAAATAGAAAATAATCCCACTACAGAACATGTGACAATATGGAAACCATCAAATAAATTAGCCTAATATGTCTAACAAAATCATTTTCAGAATTTAACTAATGCAAAGTTTCTAGGAAACAACATTGATGATAATTCTACTTAGTGCAGATTACTTGATAAAAGGTATGTGCAAAGGTTTTCACAAAAAAAGTATGTGTGAACGTAATACTCAGAATCATGTTTGTATATTATATCTCTTTATTAATATCAATCTATCATTTTGTTCTTAATTAACAACCACAAACAACAAATGTACTTCTCATAATATAAAATAAAATAAAAACTCTAGTTTGTACGAGCTGCCCATTAACTTATTAAAGGGCTCCCCGGGAAGCTCCTTGATAATTTTTGTTCTTAATTAAAAAAGCTTAATTATCGGTCTCCCCGGAAGCTCGATGATTTTTGTTCTTAATTAAAAATGCTTAATTATCGGGCTCTCTGGGCAGCTCGTTAACTGGCAGCTTTTTTAATTAAAAATAAAAATTCTCTTTCCTTTGGTGTTTCCAGCTTAATTATCTCCCGGTATGCTCCTAGTAGTGAAGAACAAAGGAGGAGTATATATATGTAACTGTGAGCATTTGCATAATTACGAATATTTAACCACTGTATTCTAGAGTGTACCTCCTGTGCGGTTTCTAGCTCCACCTTCTTGTGAAGTCCCTTCACCATGGATGTTGACGTCCTTCCTAGTTATCCTCTCAGGAAGAACAACATTATTTCTTGTATCACCATCACTATCGTTAGCGACCATCTCAGAAGCACTAGCGAGCAGATACAATGCTGTGATGTCTACTTCGTCCGGTTCCAAACTTCCTTCACTGCTTTCGTCTTCCGAACTAGTTTCAACTTGGAGATGGCCGTCGTCAGCCACCGGAGAAGGAGGTGGCGCTGTAAACAGGCGCCTGTTAGGCACCGGAGGAGAGGGTGCAATCAGCCATCACCTGTTGCCTTGTGAGGACGAAGAATCCTGCGCGGACTCACCTGCAGAGCTTCGTCCGCGTCCGCGTCCACGACCACGACGAGGACCACGGCCGCGACCGCGGCTGCCTCCTGTGGCCACTTTCGTCTTGTGGCTAGTCCTCCAGATCTTGGCCGGTGGTGCTGCGACGACAGTTTCACCGTCGCTAACATGGATTCCTTCCACCAAATTGGATTTCCTCTTGTTGATCGGAACCTCCTCCTCCATGCATCCATCCGATGCCGACTGCAGCGCGACAACTTCGGCGAGTTCCGTGATTGTCCGGCGTGCAGAACCCTCTGCATCGTCGACGTCCTTCGGCCTCAGGCGGCCGAGCGAGGTACCTTCAGGCTCGACCCGGTCGGCAGCGGCCTTCTCCTCGCGCGCGGCCGCGTCGAAGCCGGCCTCGCAACGCCCGATACGGGGAAGGCGCACGAGATCCGCGGCGTCGCCGCTTCCCAGCTGGGTGTTGCGGCAGGCGTCACCGGCGTTGGAGGGCATATTTTCGGCGGCGTAGTTTTGGGCCTTTTGGCAAGGCGAAACCCTAGACGATGGAGACGAGTGTGGGGCGTCCGTCGGCTGCAGTACTGCAGTGTGTTAAAACTTAGACAGACGAGAGTGTGGGATGGGATGTGAGTCAGCGCGTGCGGATTTTGTGTGCCTGCGCGTGTTCAGGCGACCGCGATTGGTTCTCGCGATCAGGACTCAGGGCATCTCCAGCCGCACTCCTAAAAAGATTTTCCAGGCATTTTTTTTTGCGTCGGCGTCGAAAAAACAGCCCAGTCACATCTCAGGAGTCCGATTTTCACCGGTCTGGGCCGAAATCAGCGTCGGCGGACTTAGGCCGAATCCGGCGCGCTGGGGCGCCCGGGGGTGCCGGGGCAAACTGTTTTGGCGCGAAAAAGTCACGGGCCAGCCGCGTCAGGGACACGGCGGCTCGTCTTTCCCCCAACTGCCTCGTTCCCGCGGGGAATCAATGGCAAGGCTGCCGCCGGTCAGCCTTGCCATTGATTCCTCACGGGCGGCGCGTCACGGGACAGCGCGCCGACGCCTCCCCTCCTCGCACACGTACACACGGGCGCGGAGCGGCTATAAAAGCCGGCGGTCTCTCAGTCGCCTGTGCCCACACCAGACTCGCCCCTCGCCGCCGCCCAGCCCCTCTCTCTCCGTCTCCGTCTTCCTCTCCCGAGCGCCACCGGCAGCCCCTCTCTCTCCCTCTCTACCACCGCCGAGCCCGTCGCCATGGCAGAGCGCTTCCCCGGAGACGAGGCGGCGGCGAACGGCTTCGGCCGCCGTTCGCTCCGCGAACAGGAGTCCTGGCTCCTGTTCCAGGCGAACATCCCGGCGCCGCCGGACATGCGCGCCGGGCCGACAGGGTGGCGCCTCAGCGACGGGGGAGTGCCCGTTCCCCCGTTACCCGACGCCGTGGCGAAGCCCAGGTACTTCGCCGTGGTGGTCGAGGTCGCGCGCACCTTCCTGACCGACGACGAGCGCTCCCTCCCCCAGTACGCCGCCGGCAATCACGCGGCTTGGGCGGCGTACTTCCAGCGCCGCCAGCAGCAGCGCCTGGCGTCCATCAACGGCGCGTCGGTGGTCGGCGGCGTGAAGAACAGCAAGGGGCGCCAGCTATGGTGGGGCGTCCCCGGCCGCACGCTGGATGGCGTGCTGGCGTACCTCGACGGCGGCAACAACCAGCCGTTGACCTATCCTGCGACGGGGGCTGCCCCGTCGCAACACCAACGCGCATGGGCGCCAAGGAGGTTCGCCTCCTCCCCGTCTTCCTGCTCTCGCTCATCTTCCCACTCCTCCGGTTCTCTGGCGCTTCTCGGCGTCAAGGCCGAGCCCGCGGCGGAGACGCCAATCGGTCGGCGCACTCGCAGCGTCGGCATCGTCATCAACGAGGGCGGCCGGCGCATCTCCTCCTCGTCGGCTTCTCCGTGCTTCGTCAAGCCAAAGATGGAGCCGGGGCTGGCGCCGGTGAAGACGGAGCCGGGGCTGGCGCCAGTGAAGGCGGAGTTCGACGACGACGACGCGACCCTAGAATGGGCGCGCCAGGACTTCATTGCGATGGAGAAGGCGCGCCGGGAAAAGGAGAAGGAGCGTCAGCGCGCCGCCCTGCGCCGCTTCGAGGAGCGCCGACGCGGCCGCAATGAAGACGGGGTCGTCGTCTTATGCGACAGCGACGACGACGACGACGCGCCGCCGCCAGTCCGCCATGGCGACGCCGGGCAGGGGTCCAGCAGGGGCGCCCGCGTCAAGGAGGAGAAGGCCGACGACGACAATGGCGGCGACGGCGACGACGACTTCAGCCCTTTTCTTTTTTAAATTAGGTTAATGTAATAAAAATGCGCGAATTTTACCAAAATTTGCCATGTTTGAACGAAATTTAACTAGTTTTTATCATAACTTCGCGGAACGGTCCTTCTTTTTAATTTTAATACGCGCCTGGAGGCGGCCCTGGGGCCGACGGCTGGGGACCGACTCGCCTCCAGAGCCATTTTTTGCGCCGGCTCACCCCCAGGCGGCGCTTTTAGACACCCCCTGAGGGGCCAACGGATGAAGATGCTCTCAGGAGGCGATCCACGTGGCTCCACCAGCGAACTACTTCATTGTGAGCCAATCAGAAACACCAGCGACCTTATGCTAGCCTCTATACATGGGCTGCACCATTTCGACCAGCACATGGACCAGGCCCGGCAGTGCGCCACCCCATCGACGCTGGTTCCTAGCAATGAACCGGCCCGCTTTGAGCGTATTGCACAGTAGCAGCCAACCGGTTTGGGAACCTTTTAGAAGGTTCCTGAGCCAGTTTAATCTTTTTCTACTGTTTTCCTTACTTTTTAGTTCTTTTTCGGTTTTATTTCTATTTTTCTTTGTTCTTTTTCATTTGCCTGTTTTTTCCTCTTCTCAAAGAATTTCCTTTTTTAAAACATGTTCAGAATTCCAAAAACTATTTTGGGGTTTTAAAGAAATGTTTGTGTTTTTTTGTTTGGAATTTCAAAAAAACTTCCCTACTCTAAAATTTATTCACAAATTCAAAATTCATGTTTTCAACAAAATTACGTGTTCTCAAAATTGTTCGGAATTTCAAAAGAGGTTCCTGTTTTTTAATCAGAAATTTATAATGTTTAAGAATTTTCAGAAAAATCATATTTTCAAAAAATGTTCAAAGTTTCAAAAAGATTCGTATTTTTCAAAAACATGTTCATTTTTCAATAAATATTTGCTTTGATAACAAAATAATCATTTTAAAAAATTTAATTTTCAAAACCGACTAAAAACCGTATTAGTATAGTGTGGGGGGCACTACAGTGTTCAATTCGATGGAGCTACTAGGCTCCTACAATGCATGGTCGTTGCACTGGTTCGTTCCCCACAGTATGTGGTCGCTACAGTACACACTAAATGGGTCTGCATAGTTATGGTTGCCTTGTGCGTCGGGGATCTATTAGACGCAAGATGCGTTATATCGAAGATCCTAAGTACTTTGGAGGGAGACAAAGTGAAGGAAATATGCCCTAGAGGCAATAATAAAGATGTTATTTAGATTCTTTATATCATGATAAATGTTTATTATTCATGCTAGAATTGCATTAACCGGAAACTTAAGTACATGTGTGAATACATAGACAAACAGAGTGTCCCTACTATGCCTCTACTTGACTAGCTCGTTAATCAACGATGGTTAAGTTTCTTGACCATAGACATGTGTTGTCATTTGATGAACGGGGTCACATCATTAGAGAATGATGTGATGAACAAGATCCATCTGTTAGCTTAGCATTATGATTATCTAGTTTTATTGTTATTGCTTTCTTCATGACTCTGACTATGAAATTATGCAACTCCCGAATACCGACCGAACACCTTGTGTGCTATCAAACGTCACAACATAACTGGGTGATTATAAAGATGCTCTACAGGTGTCTCCGAAGGTGTTTGTTGAGTTGGCATAGATCGAGATTATGATTTTTCACTCAGTGTATCGGAGAGGTAACTCTGGGCCCTCTCGGTAATGCACATCACTATAAGCCTTGCAAGCAATGTGACTAATGAGTTAGTTGCAGGATGATGCATTATAGAACGAGTAAATAGACTTGCCGGTAACGAGATTGAACTAGGTATGATGATACCAAGGATCGAATCTCGGGCAAGTAACATACCGATGACAAAGGAAATGACATATGTTGTTATGCAGTTTGACCGATAAAGATCTTCGTAGAATATGTAGGAGCCAATATGAACATCCAGGTTCCGCTATTGGCTATTGACTGGAGATGTGTCTTGGTCATGTCTACATAGTTCTCGAACCCGTAGGGTCCGCACGCTTAACGTTCGATGACGATTTGTATTATGAGTTATGAGTTTTGGTGACCGAAGTTTGTTCGGAGTCCCGGATGATATCACGGACATGACGAGGAGTCTCGAAATGGTCGAGAGGTAAAGATTCATATATTGGAAGGTTATATTAGACATCGGAATGGTTCCGAGTGATTCGGGTATTTTTCCAGAGTATCGAGGGGTTACCGGAACCCCCCAGGGAAGCGTTGGGCCAACACGGGCCTAAGGGAGAGAGAGGGAAGCCCACGGGGGTGGCCGCACGCTCCCCTCCTAGGGAGTACAAATAGGACAAGGAGGAGGGGGCGACGCCCCCCTTCCCTTTCCCTCTCCCTCTCCTTCCTATTCCCTCTGGTGGAGAGAGGAAAAGGGGGAGCTGAGGGAGTCCTAGACTAAGGGGTCCTCGGGCGTCCAGCCTGTTGGACATGGGCCAGACTGATGGGCTATGAAGATACAAGACCGAAGACTCTCACCCATGTCTGGATGGGACTCTCCTTGGCGTGGATGGCAAGCTTGGCGTTCGGATATGACGATTCCTTTCTTTGTAACCGACTTTGTATAACCCTAGTCTCCTCCGGTGTCTATATAAACCAGAGGGGTTAGTTCGTAGAGAAGACAATCATAATCACATAGGCTAGACTTCTAGGGTTTTAGCCATTACGATCTCGTGGTAGATCAACTCTTGTAACACTCATATTCATCAAGATCAATAAAGTAGGAAGTAGGGTATTACCTCCATAGAGAGGGCCCGAACCTGGGTAAACATCGTGTCCCCTGTCTCCTGTTACCGTCAACCCTAGATGCATAGTTCGGGACCCCTTACCTGAGATCCGCCGGTTTTGACACCGACATTGGTGCTTTCATTGAGAGTTCCGCTGTGCTATCATCAGAAGGTTCGATGGCCCCATCCATCATCTACAACAACGCTGTCCGGGGGGATGTCTTTCTCCCTGGCCAGATCTTCGTATTTGGCGGCTTCGCAATGCGGGCCAACTCGCTTGGCCATCTAGAGCAGATCGACAGCTACGCCCCTGGCCGTCAGGTCAGGTTTGGAAGCTTGAACTACGTCGCTGATATCCGCGGAGACTTGATCTTCGACGGATTTGAGCCCATGGCAGCCGCTCCCTGCCACCGCGATGAACATGTCCTAAATCTGTCATCGGACCATAACCAGGAGATTGTGCCTGTAAACGCTCTGGCCCTAGATCCGGAGCAGTTTGTGCCATCCGAAGAAGGGAAGCTTAACCCCGCCATGGAAGCCGCAGACTCATCGGTGTTGGAGCCGCACACAGACCCAACTTCGAGCGGGGTCTGCGTCATTAGACCCCCGGATTTATCTCTGGTCACTAGTTCCAAACTACATGCATCCGCGTCCGCCGAACCTTACCAGGCGCCGATCGTCGAATTCAGTTCCGCGGACATCTTCTGGCACTCACCTTTAGGCAATATGCTAAACTCATTAAAAACCCTCTCTTTAGCAGGGGACTCACAACTGAATTATATACGATTTGAACTGGGGGCTGATGATGGGGAATTTCGCTTCCCACCGACCCCCACTCAATAGCCACTGTCGAAGATCTAACCGACATGCTCGACTACGACTCCGGAGACATCGACGGTATGGACGACAATGCCGAAGAGGAGCAGGCCCAAAACCCGCCATTTACCGGGCGCTGGACGGCCACCTCCTCCTACGAAATATACATGGTGGACACACCCAAAGAAGTTAATGGCGATGACAAAGAAGACCCAGTGGAAGATAAACCTCTGGAGATACAGCCAAAGCGCCGACGACAGCAGCGCCGCTCTAAGTCACGCCGTGAAAAAGACAGCAATACCGGAACAGGAGGAAACAATACTCTAGACGATGCCGGAGACAATGAAGACCCCGTTGAGCCAACTTCCGAATAGGACAAATGGGAAGATGTGCGAGTCAGCCCTGATGAACAGGCCGTACATGAAGACTCGGACGACAGTAACTATCTCCCACTCTCCGAGGAGGATGTGAGCCTCGGCAACGAGGATTTTATCATGCCTAAGGAACCTCTCGAGCAGGAGCACTTTAAGCGCCAGCTAATAGCCACTACAAGGAGCCTGAAAAAGAAGCAGCAACAGCTTCAAGCTGATCAAGATCTGCTCAATGATAGATGGACTAATGTCCTGGCAGCCGAGGAATACGGCCTCGAGCGACCACTCAAAAGTTACCCGAAGCGCAAATTACTACCTCAATTCGATGACGAGGCGTTGGAGCCCGTACCATCAGTGCACAATGCAGCTGACCGACCATCACGTGGCCGGGACAAAGCGGCAAATCAAGACGAATACCAGCCTGTACTACCTCGCTATAAAGGCTGGGATAAAATAGCTCGGGCATATACATATGACCTTCTGCAGGTCCTGGACAGTAGAGCAGGAGAAAGCAGATCGATCTACGAATCGCGGGGGTGTGCCTCAACACGCGACGACGGCTATCTATTCGGACGTGACAAGCCTAATCATGCACGGGCTGAATGCCGCAGATGGACTCCATCTGAGCTACGTCGCAATGTGGCCCAATTTAGAGGCGCCGCACACCCTCTTTGCTTCACTGATGAAGTAATGCAGCATGAATTCCAAGAAGGGTTTAAACCCATGAATATCGAATCATACGATGGAACAACAGGTCCCGCGGTATGGATTGAAGATTTTCTTCTCCATATCCACATGGATCGCGGTGATGATCTCCATGCCATCAAATACCTCCCATTAAAACTAAAGAGACCAGCGCGGCACTGGCTAAGCAGCCTTCCATAGAACTCCGTTGGCAGCTGGGAAGACCTGGAAGACGCCTTTTGCGATAACTTCCAAGGTACATATGTATGGCCACCAGATGTCGATGACTTAAGTCACATCATCCAGCAGCCCGAAGAGTCAGCCAGGAAGCTCTGGACTAGGTTCCTAATTAAAAAGAACCAAATTGTCAATTGCCCGGATGCCGAAGCCCTCGCGGCCTTCAAACACAGCGTCCAGGATGAGTGGCTCGCCCGCCAACTCGGTCAAGAAAAACCAAAATCCATGGCAGCCCTTACCACTCTAATGACCCGCTTTTGCGTGGGTAAGACATCTGGCTCGCTCGTAGAAGCAACAACACCAGGAATCCGGGCACTTCCGAAGTCCGAGACGGCAACGGCAAGCCACGACGTAATAAACACAAGCGTCGCAATAATAATGAAAGAACGCAAGACATGGCGGTCAACGCCGGATTTAGCGGCTCCAAACCCGGTCAACGGAAAAAGCCATTCAAGGCAAATAGAGATGGGCCATCTAATCTAGACAAAATACTAGATCGGCCCTGCCAGATTCATTGCACCGCCGATAAACCAGCTACTCACACCAATAGAAGTTGTTGGGTCTTCAAACAAGCTGGCAAGCTTAATGTCGAATACAAGGGGAAGGGGCCGCCCAGTGATAGCGATGACGAAGAGACTCGCCAGCCGAATAACGGGGGCCAGAAACAATTTCCCCCCGAAGTAAAAACCGTAAACATGGTATACGTGACGCACATCCCTACAGGGGAGCGCAGGCGTGCACTACGGGACGCATACGCCATAGAGCCGTCCCCTCCCAAAATTTCGCCATATCCGTCCTGAAGGTTCGGCGGCTCTGATCTTCGATCCAATTATCGATGGGTTTGATCTCACGAAAGTCCTTATGGATGGCGATAGTAGCCTTAATCTACTCTACCAAGACATTGTCCGCAAAATGGGCATCGATCCTTCAAGAATCAAGCCCACCATAACTACCCTCAAGGGAGCAGTACTCGGCATAGAAGGTCACTGTAGGGGCTCCGTCACATTGGAAGTCATTTTCGGTTCGCCGAACAACTTCCGAAGTGTAGGCTTGACCTTTGATATTGTCCCGTTCCGAAGTAGCTACCATGCACTACTGGGGCGTACCGCTTTTGCTTGTTTTAATGCGGTCCCACTCTACGCCCGTGCAAAACTTAAGATGTCCGGTCCACGCGGTGTCATAACAATAAATGGAAATACGGAACACTCCCTCCATACGGAGGGTCATACTACGGCTACCACGGTCGAAGTACCAAGCGGCCTCATCAAGCCGCATATCTTATCGGCCATTAAGCCGCCGGCCTCTATTAAATGGGGCCGATCAATCTCAGAGCTGGATTAGCAGTTCGGCCTCTGCCGTTCGCCTCATATACCCGCGAAGTTGGTACCACGCGTACATAATGATGTACTTAGAATACCCTGGTCATCGGCAAAGGCACAATACCGACAGACCTACAGGCTCTCCCATAGCCTCCTTTTCTTTTCTTTTCTAACTATTTTTTATCTTTTACCATAGGTGGCTCAAAGACTGGTCATCTCACGGACTCTTTCAGAGTTTGGCTTCGTTCACCAAGCCAAAGGCTATTCCTGTTAAGGAGTCCTTTACCGAGGCAAGGCGGCGCAGACGTGCGACAGGAGGTCCAAGTAATTCTTAGTAGACCGCACTCTCTATTTAGAACCTGTAAATTGCCTTCTCCCTCAGCCTTCGACCACCGGCATGTCAAATAGCCTCGGTCGTGGAGTTATTATTTGTAAAATGGCAATTGACATATCAATCAGGTTCCAATGAACATAATCCGTATTTAGTATTCACTTTTTCTAAAAGAACTGAATTTTTCTTCTTCGGTTGTTTCACACACGCACCTCAGCACAAATTGCCAGGGGCTCAATATGGGAACAAATAAATTGCCGGCAAGTCCGAATAGCTTTATAGCACACTTCGGCGTCATGAGTTTGGCCTTATATGCATCAGCTCCGAATCATGTCTTTGGTCAATATTTGGGTTGCCCAGCTCCTGTGCTTACTACCTTACGTTCCGCTCTATCGGCTAGGATAGTAAAGGGAGAACTACTGTGATTGTGTCCCGGTTTATCCGGATGAGCACCTCAGTAGAGAAATCCGAAAACTGACTGTCATGATGCGGCGAGAGCTGGTCAACCACTTGATGACTTATCAGAATCTTTCGCGATTCCTCCCGTATTACACGAAGGACCGTTCTTCCGGTCATCTATGCAACGCACCGTATTCGGATAGCTGCGTACATACCAGGGGCTATATCATAGACCCATCGTCAAACTCCTATGGCTAAGTGAAAGTGTTAAAGACCTATAGTCTGATTGCCTAGTTCGCCGTATTTGACACCTCCTTCACGGACCAAGACGTTGGGTCAAGAGTGATCAAGTGATTTTCTGAATATCCTCGTATTTTATGCGAGGGGGCTGAAGCCGACGACTGGAAAACTTTCAGATTATACAAAAATGGCCGCATAGGAGGAGCCAAAACCTTTAGGCATAGCCTTAAAATATCATAATATCGTTTTTACAATTTTGGCACATTCACTCAAAGACCATATCCTTTTAGCACTGAACCTCTATTAAGCGGGCGCCCTCTAGGAAATCTTCAAAATAATGCTCCGGCATGTGTTTGTACTTGCCTCGGGTGGACTCGTCACTGCAATATCGATGGCCTTCATCTTCGCCCAATACGTCTTGACACAGGCAAAGGCCATCCGTGCACCTTCAATGCACGCCGATCGCTTCAAGGCGTCGATACGCAGCACCGCATCCATAAGTCGCTGCACCAAACCGAAATAACTATTCGGAATTGGCTCAGTTGGTCACAGCCGGACCGCGACGTCCTTCATGGCAGAACTGGATATCCTGTGTAGCTCGGCCCACTGGGCCATCTGTTCGTTCAGCAACAGCGGGCGCTTTGGCGTGCCGAATTGTGTCCAGAAAAGCTTCTCAGTTGCATACCCTTCTTGCGCTTGGTAAAATTGCGCTGCATCGGAGGCGCTCTTCGGCAAGTCCAAGAATGCGTCTGGACAGCTCCACATTTGATTAACCGGGCATATTTCGGATCGCCGAATTTAGTCTATAATAAGAAGGGCTTACCGGCCGCTATCTCCCCAGCTTGCCGGATCTCCTCCCAAGCCGCCCTAGACTCGGATCGTGCTTCCCTCGCCTCTTGTAAGGCATTGTCGAGATCGGCCGTTTTGGCTTTGTTATCCCTCTCGAGGAACTCACACCGGACAGTGGCTTCCGTTAGCTCGCGAGCCATGGTGGACAGTCTCTCCTCGGACTAGCGCCGAGCAGCCTGTTCGGCTTTTAACTCATCAGCTGCCTTCTTGGCAGCCACATTACTCATCCGGGCTTCCTCCTTGGCTCGGGCAAGTTCAGCCCGAAGGGCCTCCACCGCGGCAGCACTATCTGGAGTTATGCATGTCTCAGTATATAATTCTTAGCTTTGTGCTCATGTTATTATACAGACATACACTGACCGCCTCAAAACATACCTTGCGCCTCGTCGAGCCGCTGTTAATAAGCATGATGTCGTCATTCGCCACATCAAGTTTCTGCTCCGGACCTGCAACCTCTGTAGCATGGGCAGTCATCGTGGATGTAATAGCATGTGTTCCAATTAATTAGATAATTTCCTGGGCGTACCTTTTGCGATCCTCTGATTGCCTCCCTTGGGACGTCAACCAGAGTCTTAGGAGCTACTATCTATACACAGGAGCTATTTTTGTATAGAGCACAATCGAAAATATTACATTACATACCTCGAAGCCTCTTAGCAGGCCCGTGAAAGCTTCATTCAATCCGCTTTTTGCGGACATAATCCTCTCAACCACCGTACCCATCAAGGTACAATGTTCCTCTGAGACGGACGAATATCACAACATGTCCATCAGTGTATCCGGCGCCTCCGGACCCCGGGAAGCAGCTGTTGGAGTACGGACTCCCTTTGAAGGGATATGTTTACCCGACCCTAGAGTCGTCTCCGGCTGTAAATCGGATAGTCCGGGGCCTTTATTGTTCGTCCCCGTAGGGACCGCACTCCCCGGACCCTAGGCGACCGAAGTTTCACCTTGGGGCGTTGTATTCATTATCCTCTGCACCACTTGTTGATCGGGAGAGATCCTCTGGGACGACACATCGAAGTCGCCCGCCCTATTGGGCGAGGAATCCTGTGGAGGCATCTCGCTTTCCATCATCTCCGTAAGAAGATCCCCCGAAGAGGATTGTTGAGGAAGACTGCATGCTGCACTGCAAAACATGTATTCTAGATGTTACCCTTGTAACAGGAAAAGGAATGGGATATGTTTAAAACACCCTTGTTCACTTACGATTCGTCTAAAGGCTCGTCCTTACGGAGGAACTACGCGGCAACGTGTCTTCCGAGCCCGAACCACCTAATAGGAGCGTCTTACCTCGCTTAGAAGCCTTTACCCCCCAACCTTCGGAGGCGGCCCTTTTCTTACCATGGGGAGAAAGGATGTCAGCTTCTCTTTCTCTTTTATCTTCGGAAGAGGGAACCTCAAATCTCCCCGGACACAATGTTTGGTGTACCTTCGGAATGGAGGACACCTTTGGCCTTCCTGCTCTCCTCATTGTCCTCTTTCACTGGCACCTGGAATGGTGCCAGGACCGGCATCCTTGTTAGCACAGGACTAGCTAAGTCTTCGGGAAGAGGGGCCGAACACCTAATTCGCTCCGCCTTCTTCGTCCAACCCTGGAAAAAGATGGTTTTCTCAGTATCTTATTACATGATATTTAATTAACTTGTGTTCGGGAGTCAAGTGCTTACCGAGGTATCCGGATGGTTGCAGTCAAGGCCGATGTCCTCGGTAGTGTCTGGCCATTGTTTTCGTGTCCGAAAAAATAAGTTCCACATTTCTCTATGCGTTGTGCCGAAGAAGTGCTGAAGGGTTCGTGGTCCTTCCGGATTAAACTCCCACATACGGAGGGGCCGTGGCTGGCACGGGAGGACCCGGTGGACTAACATTACTTGAATCACGTCGATGAGATCGGTGTCCTTCTCAAGGAGACTCCGGATGCGGCTCTGTAGAGTCTGCACTTCGTCGATTGATCCCTAGTCCAGCCCCTTGTTGATCCATGAGGCTAGCTGAAATGGAGGGCCGGATCGGAACGCATGTGTAGCTGCCCACTTGGTACCACGGGGTTCAGTGATGTAAAACCACTCCCGCTGCCATAAGTTGGAAGATTCTGTGAAGGATCCTTTTAGCCAAAGAGCGTTGGTGATCTTGCTCACCGTGGCACCACCACACTCCGCTTGCTTCCCCTTGATCACCTTCGGCTTCACATTGAAGGTCTTGAGCCATAAGCCTGAGCATGGGGGAATACGGAGAAAGGCCTCACGCATGACGATGAATGTCGAGGTGAGAAGAAAAGAGTCCGGGGGTAGATCGTGAAAATCCAGCCCGTAGTAGAACATGAGCCCTCGAATAAAGGGGTGAAGAGCGAAACCTATCCCTCGAAGGAAGTGGGAGATGAATACAACCCTCTCGCCGGATCTGGGAGTAGGAAGAACCTGCCCTTGAGCAGGAAGCCTGTGGGGGATTTCCGCGGTTAGGTACCTTGCCGCCCGGAGCTTCGCAATATCCTCCTCTATGATAGAGGAAGCCACCCACCGGCCTTGAGGGATAGGTCCGGACATGACTGGGAAGCTCGAAGCAATTAGATTGAACCTTGGGTGCTGGAACTCGAGGTTGGAGAGGTTGAGGAAAGGGTTGGCGTAAAGGAGAAAGCCGGGTCGTAGCCCCATTAGAAAGGCGATGAATATTGAACGCCTCCTCCTAGGCCTTAAAACCTACCTATTCCTAAGGAATCATGCCAACAGAATGGTTGGGATACCCACGCCCGTATTGATGAGAATCCCATAATAAGGGGACACGATCTCTGCTTCGACAAGATGTGCCAATAAGACCGTGTCTCGAAACATGGAGCGACAGGCTAAAAACGGTTCAAAATAATAACCGGGCAGGGACGTGATGTCACGTTACAAAAAAGTTGTCAGCGGATTGGACTCGTGAAATATTATACTCTCTGTGGTGGTGTGTGGTACTTGTTTTGCAGATCCGGACACGTTCATTGTGTTCGAAGACTGTGTTGGAGTATTTGGAGGAGGAACCCGTCTTGCAATGTCGAAGATAGTCTGCGCGTCGGACACCTCATCATTGAAGCCTGGTTCAGGGGTTATTGAGGGAGTCCTAGACTAAGGGATCCTCGGGCGTCTGGCCTGTTCGACATGGGGTAGACTGATGTGCTATGAAGATACAAGACCGAAGACTCTCACCCGTGTCTGGATGGGACTCCTTGGCGTGGATGGCAAGCTTGGTGTTCGGATATGACGATTCCTTTCTCTTTAACTGACTTTGTTTAACCCTAGTCCCCTCCAGTGTCTATATAAACCGGAGGGGTTAGTTCGTAGAGAAGACAATAATAATCACATAGGCTAGACTTCTAGGGTTTTAGCCATTACGATCTCCTGGTAGATCAACTCTTGTAACACTCATATTCATCAAGATCAATCAAGTAGGAAGTAGGGTATTACCTCCATAGAGAGGGCCCGAACTTGGGTAAACATCGTGTCCCTTGTCTCCTGTTACCTTCAACCCTAGACGCACAGTTTGGGACCCCTACCCGTTATCTGCCAGTTTTGATACCGACAGGGGCAGCGAATCCTACTTAGACTAGGAGTCCAAGTAGGACTCCCCCATGGCGCGCCCCTCCTGGCTGTCGGCCTCATCCTCCTCCCCTTTATATACAGGGGCGGGGGCACCCCAAAGACACACCAAGAAATCTCTTAGCCGTGTGTGGTGCCCCCCTCCATAGTTTACTCCTCCGGTCATATTGTCGTAGTGCTTAGGTGAAGCCCTGTGCAGATCACATCACCATCACCGTCACCACACCATCATGCTGTCGGAACTCTCCCTCAACCCTCTACTGGATCGAGAGCTCGAGGGACGTCATCGAGATGAACGTGTGCTGAACACGGTGGTGCCGTACGTTTGGTACTTGGATCAGTTGGATTGTGAAGATGTTCGACTACATCAACCGCGTTAACCTAACGCTTCCGCTTTCGGTCTACGAGGGTACGTGGACACACTCTCCCCCTCTCATTGCTATGCATCTCCTAGATAGATCTTGCGTGATCATAGGGAAAAATTGAAATTACATGCTATGTTCCCCAACAGTGGCATCCGAGCCAGGTCTATGCGTAGATGATATGCACGAGTAGAACACAAAGAGTTGTGGGAGATAATAGTCATACTGCTAACCACCAATGTCTTACTTTGATTCGGCGGTATTGTTGGATGAAGCGGCCCGGACCGACATTACATGACCGCGTTCATGAGACTTGTTCTACCGACATGCTTTGAACACAGGTGGCTGGCGGGTCTGCTTCTCCAACTTTAGTTGAATCGAGTTTTACTACGGCCGGTCCTTGTTGAAGGTTAAAACAGCACACTTGACGAAAAATCGTTATGGTTTTGATGCATAGGTAAGAAGGGTTCTTGCTAGAAGACCGTAGCAGCCACGCAAAACTTGCAACAACAAAGTAGAGGACGTCTAGCTTGTTTTTGCATGGCATGTTGTGATATGATATGGTCAAGACGTGATGAGATATAAATTGTTGTATGAGATGATCATGTTTGTAACAGTTATCGACAACTGGCAGGAGACTTATGGTTGTCTCTTTATTGTATGAAATGCAATCGCCATGTAATTGCTTTACTTTATCACTAAGCGGTAGCGATGTCATAGAAGCAATAGTTGGCGAGACGACAACGATGCTACAATTGAGATCAAGGTGTCAATCCGGTGACGATGGAGATCATGACGGTGAAGGTAATATGCCCTAGAGGCAATAATAAAGATGTTATTTATATTTCCTTATATCATGATAAATGTTTATTATTCATGCTAGAATTGTATAAACCGGAAACTTAGTACATGTGTGAATACATAAACAAATAGAGTATCCCTTGTATGCCTCTACTTGACTAGCTCGTTAATCAAAGATGGTTAAGTTTCCTAGCCGTGGACATGTGTTGTCATTTGATGAACATGATCACATCATTAGAGAATGATGTGATGGACAAGACCCATCCGTTAGCTTAGCATAACGATCGTTCAGTTTTATTGCTACTGCTTTCTTCATGACTTATACATATTCCTCCGACTATGTAATTGCTTTACTTTATCACTAAGAAGTACCGATAGTCGTAGAAGCAATAGTTGGTGAGACGACAACAATGCTACGATGGAGATAAAGGTATCAAGCCGGTGACGATGGAGATCATGAGGGTGCTTTGGAGATGGAGATCAAAGGCACAAGATGATGATGGCCATATCATGTCACATATTTTGATTGCATGTTATGTTTATCCTTTATGCATCTTATTTTGCTTAGTACGGTGGTAGCATTATAAGATGACCCCTCACTAAATTTCAAGGTATAAGTGTTCTCCCTGAGTATGCACCGTTGCTACAGTTCATCGTGCCGAGACACCACATGATGATCGCTTGTGATAAGCTCTACGTTCACATACAATGGGTGCAAGCCATTTTTGCACATGCAGAATACTCGGGTTAAACTTGACGAGCCTAATATATGCAGATATGGTCTCGGAACACTAAGACCGAAAGGTCGAACATGAATCATATAGTAGATATGATCAACATAGTGATGTTCACCATTGAAAACTACTCCATCTCACGTGATGATTGGACATGGTTTAGTTGATATGGATCACGTGATCATTTAGATGACTAGAGGGATGTCTATCTAAGTGGGAGTTCTTTAGTAATATGATTAATTGAACTTTAATTTATCATGAACTTAGTACATGATAGTTTTTTCATATCTATGTTGTAGATCAATAGCTCACGTATAGCTTCCCCGTTTTATTTATGATATGATCCTAGAGAAAACTAAGTTCAAAGATGATAGTAGCAATGATGCGGACTAGGTCCGTGATCTGAGGATTATCCTCATTCCTGCACAGAAGAATTATGTCCTTGATGCACCGCTAGGTGACAGAAGTATTGCAGTAGCATATGCAGACATTATGAATGTTTGGCAAGCTCGATATGATGACTACTTGATAGTTTAGTGCACTATGCTTTACGGCTTAGAACCAGGACTTCAAAAATGTTTTGAATGACATGTAGCATATGAGATGTTCCAAGAGTTGAAATTGGTATTTCAGACTCATGCCCGTGTTAAGAGGTATGAGACCTCTGACAAAGTACTTTGCCTACAAGATGGAGGAGAATAGCTCAGCTAGTGAGCATATACTCAGAATCCCTGGGTACTACAATTGCTTGAATCAAGTGGGAGTTAATCTTCCAGATAAGATAGTGATTGGCAGAGTTCTCTAGTCACCATCACCAAGTTGTTGGGGAACGCAGTATTTCAAAATTTTCCTATGATCATGCAAGATCTATCTAGGAGATGCATAGCAACGAGAGGGGAAGACTATGTCCACGTACCCTCGTAGACTGAAAGCGGAAGTGTTATGAAACGCGGTTGATGTAGTCAAACGTCTTCGTGATCCAACCGATCAAGTACCAAACGCACGGCACCTCCGTGATCTGCACATGTTCAGCTCGGTGACGTCCCTCCCACTCTAGATCTAGCTGAGGCCGAAGGAGAGTTTCGTCAACACGACAGCGTGTTGACGATGATGATGAAGTTACCGACGCAGGGCTTCCCCTAAGCACTACGACAATTGACCGAGGTGGAAATCTGTGGAGGGGGGCACCGCACACGGCTAAGAAATCAACTTGTGTGTCTATGGGGTGCCCCCTCCCCCATATATAAAAGGAGGGGAGGAGGAGGAGGGCCGGCCACAAGGGGCACACCCAAAGGGGGGATTCCTACTCCTAGTAGGAGTAGGTTTCCCCCTTTCCTAGTCCAAGTAGGAGAAGAAGGAAGGAGAGGAGAGGGAGAAGGAAAGAGGGGGGGGGGGCGCCGCCCTCTCCCTAATCCAATTAGGACCAGGCCATGGGGGGCGCGCGGCCTCCCCTTGTGGCCCTTCTCTACTTTCCACTAAGGCCAATGAAGGCCCAATACTTCCCCCGGTGAATTCCCGTAACTCTCCGGTACTCCGAAAAATACCAGAACCACTCAGAACCTTTTCGATGTCCGAATATAGCCTTCCAATATATCGATCTTTACGTCTCGACCATTTCGAGACTCCTCGTCATGTCCGTGATCTCATCCGGGACTCCGAACAAACTTCGGTACATCAAATCACATAACTCATAATACAATTCGTCATCGAACGTTAAGTGTGCGGACCCTACGGCTTCGAGAACTATTTAGACATGACCGAGACACAACTCCGGTCAATAACCAATAGCGGAACCTGGATGTTCATATTGGCTCCTACATATTCTACGAAGATCTTTATCGGTCAAACCGCATAACAACATACGTTGTTCCCTTTGTCATCGGTATATTAATTGCCCGAGATTCGATCATCGATATCATTATACCTAGTTCAATCTCGTCACCGGCAAGTATCTTTACTCGTTTTGTAATGCAACATCCCGCAACTAAGTCATTAGTCACATTTCTTGCAAGGCTTATAGTGATGTGCATTACCTAGTGGGCCCAGAGATACCTCTCCGACAATCGGAGTGAAAAATCCTAATCTCGATCTATGCCAACTCAACAAACACCATCGGAGACACCTGTAGAGCATCCTTATAATCACCCAGTTACATTGTGACGTTTGATAGCACAGAAGGTGTTCCTCCGGTATTCGGGAGTTGCATAATCTCAGTCTAAGGAACATGTATAAGTCATGAAGAAAGCAATAGCAATAAACTAAACGATCATAGTGCTAAGCTAACGGATGGGTCTTTTTCATCACATCATTCTCTAATAATGTGATCCCATTCATCAAATGACAACACATGTCTATGTCTAGGAAACTTAACCATCTTTGATTAACGAGCTAGTCAAGTAGAGGCATACTAGGGACACTTTGTTTGTCTATGTATTCACACATGTACTAAGTTTCTAGTTAATAAAATTCTAGCATGAATAATAAACATTTATCATGATATAAGGAAATATAAATAACAACTTTATTATTGCCTCTAGGGCATATTTCCTTTCAGTCTCCCACTTGCACTAGAGTTAGTAATCTAGTTCACATCGTCAGGTGATTTCACACCAATAGTTCACATCTTTATGGGATTAGTTCACATCTTCATGTGAATAATACCCAAAGGGTTTACTAGAGTCAATAATCTAGTTCACACCGCTATGCGATTAACACCCAAAGAGTGATCATGTTTTGCTTGTGAGATAAATTTAGTCTATGGATCTGCAACATTTAAATCCGTAAGTATTTTGCAAATTTCTATGTCTACAATACTCTGCACGGAGCTACTCTAGCTAATTTCTCCCACTTTCAATATGTGTCTAGATCGAGACTTAGAGTCATCTAGATCGGTGTTAAAAGCTTGCATCGACGTAACTCTTTACGACGAACTCTTTTATCACCTCCATAACCGAGAAATATTTCCTTAGTCCTCTAAGGATAATTTTGACCGCTGTCTAGTGATCTACTCCTAGATCACTATTGTACAGCCTTGCCAAAATCATGCTAAGGTATACAATAGGTCTGGTACACAGCATAGCATACTTTATAGAACCTATGACTGAGGCATAGGGAATGACTTTTCATTCTCTTTCTATTTGCTGCCGTGGTCGGGTTTTGAGTCTTTACTCAACTTCACACCTTGCGACATAGGCAAGAACTCCTTCTTTGACTGTTCCATTTTGAACTACTTCAAAAACTTGTCAAGGTATGTACTTATTGAAAAATTTATCAAGTGTCTTGATCTATCTCTATAGATCTTCATGCCCAATATGTAAGCAGCTTCACCGAGGTCTTTCATTGAAGAATTCTTATTCAAGTATCCTTTTATGCTATCCTGAAATTCAGTATCATTTCTGATCAACAATATGTCATCCACATATAATATCAGAAATGCTACAGAGCTCCCACTCACTTTCTTGTAAATATAGTCTTCTCCAAAAGTTTGTATAAAACTATATGCTTTGATCAACTCATCAAAGCGTATATTCCAACTCCAAGATGCTTGCAAGAGTCCATAGATGGATCGCTGGAGCTCGCACACTTTGTTAGCACCTTTAGGATTGACAAAAACCTTCTGGTTGCATCATATACAACTCTTCTTTAATAAATCCATTAAGGAATGTAGTTTTGATATCCATTTGGCATATTTCATAAAATGCGGCAACTGCTAACATGATTCGGGTAGACTTTTAAGCATCGATACGAGTGAGAAAATCTCATCGTATTTAACACCTTGAACTTGCTGAAAACCTTTTTTTGCGACAATTCGAGCTTTGTAGATAGTAACACTACTATCAGCGTCCGTCTTCCTCTTGAAGATCCATTTATTCTGAATGGCTCACCGATCATCGGGCAAGTCAATCAAAGTCCATGTTTTGTTCTCATACATGGATCCCATCTCAGATTTCACGGCCTTAAGCCATTTCGCGGAATCTAGGCTCATCATTGCTTCCTCATAGTTCATAGGTTCGTCATCATCTAGTAACATGACTTCCAGAACAGGATTACCGTACCACTGTGGTGCGAAACGTACTCTGGTTGACCTACGAGGTTCGATAGTAACTTGATCTGAAGTTTCATGATCATCATCATTAACTTCCTCACTAATTGGTGTAGGCATCACTGGAACTGATTTCTGTGATGAACTACTTTCCAATTCGGGAGAAGGTACAATTACCTCATCAAGTTATACTTTCCTCCCACTCACTTCTTTCAAGAGAAACTCCTTCTCTAGAAAGGATCCACTTTTAGCAACAAAGATCTTGCCTTCGGATCTGTGATAGAATGTATACCCAACAGTTTCTTTTGGGTATCCTATGAAGACGCACTTATCCAATTTGGGTTTGAGCTTATCAGGCTGAAACTTTTTCACATAAGCATCGCAACCCCAAACTTTAAGAAACGACGGCTTAGGTTTGTTGCTAAACCACAGTTCATATGTTATCGTCTCAACGGATTTAGATGGTGCCCTATTTAACGTCAATGTAGTTGTCTCTAATGCATAACCCAAAAACGATAGTGGTAAATCGGTAAGAGACATCATAGATCGCGCCATATCTAATAAAGTACGGTTATGACGTTCGGACACACCATTACGCTATGGTGTTCCAGGTGGCGTGAGTTGCGAAACTATTTCACATTGTTTCAAATGAAGACCAAACTCGTAACTCAAATATTCGCCTCCGTGATTAGATCGTGGAAACTTTATTTCTTGTTACGATGATTTTCCACTTAACTCTAAAATTCTTTTAACTTTTCAAATGTTTCAGACTTATGTTTCATTAAGTAGATACACACATATCTTCTCAAATCATCTGTGAAGGTCAGAAAATAATGATACCCGCCGCGAGCCTCAACACTGATCGGACCGCATACATCGGTGTGTATTATTTCCAGTAAGTCAGTGGCTCGCTCCATTGTTCTGGAGAATGGAGTCTTAGTCATATTGCCCATGAGGCATGGTTCGCAAGCATCAAGGGATTCCAAAAGCCCATCAGCATGGAGTTTCTTCATGCGCTTTACACCAATATGACCTAAACGGTAGTGCCACAAATAAGTTGCACTATCATTATTAACTTTGCATCTTTTGGCATCAATATTATGTGTATCACTGTGATCAATATTCAATAAACCATTTACATTGGATGTATGACCATAGAAGGTTTTATTCATGTAAACAGAACAACAATTATTCTCTGACTTAAATGAATAATGGTGTCACAATAAACATGATCCAATCATATTTATGCTCAACACAAGCACCAAATAACATTTATTTAGTTCCAATACTAATCCCGAAGGTAGAGGGAGTATGCGATGGTGATCTTATCAACCTTGGAATCACTTCCAACACACATCGTCACCTCACCCTCAACTAGTCTCTATTCATTTTGTAACTCATTTGTTTCAAGTTACTAATCATAGCAACTCAACCAGTATCAAATACCCAGGGGCTACTATGAACACTAGTAAAGTACACATCAATAACATGTATATCATATATACTTTTTGTTCACTTTGCCATCCTTCTTCTCCCCAAGTATTTGGGGTAGTTCTGCTTCGAGTGACCATTTCCTTTGCAGTAGAAGCACTCAGTTTCAAGCTTGGGTCTAGCTTCGGGCTTCTTCATGGGAGTTGCATCTTGCTTGCCATTCTTCTTGAAGTTCCCTTTCTTTCCTTTGCCATTTTACTTGAAACTAGTCTTTTCAACCATCAACATTTGGTGCTTTTCTTGATTTCTACCTTCGTTGATTTCAGCATCACGAAGAGCTCGGGAATCGTTTTCATCATCCCTTGCATATTATAGTTCATCGCAAAGTTCCAGTAACTTGGTGATAGTGACTAGAGAACTCTGTCAATCACTATCTTATCTAGAAGAATAACTCCCACTTGATTCAAGGGAATGTAGCACTCAGACATTTGGAGCACATGCTCATTGGTTGATCTATTCTCCTCCATCTTGTAGGCAAAGTACTTTGTCAGAGGTCTTATACCTCTTCACACGGGAATGAGTCTGAAATACCACTTTCAGCTCTTGGAACATCTCATATGCTCCGTGGCATTCAAAACATTTTTGAAATCCCGGTTCTAAGACGTAAAGCATGGTGCACTAAACTATCAAGTAGTCATCATACCGAGCTTGTCAAACGTTCATAACGTTTGCATCTGCTCCTGCAATAGGTCCGTCACCTAGTGGTGCATCAAGGACATAATTCTTCTCTGCAGCAATGAGGATAATCCTCAAATCATGGAGCTAGTCTGCATCGTTGCTACTAACATCTTTCTCTAGGAACATATCATAAAACGGGGAAGCTATACGCGAGCAATTGATCTACAACATAGATATGCAAATACTATTAGGACTAAGTTCATGATAAATTTAAGTTCAATTAATCATATTACTAAAGAACTCCCACTTAGATAGACATCCCTCTAATCATCTAAGTGATCATGTGATCCATATCAACTAAACCATGTCCGACCATCACGTGAGATGGAGTAGTTTTCAATGGTGAACATCAGTATGTTGATCATATCTACTATATGATTCATGCTCGACCTTTTGGTCTCAGTGTTCAGAGGCCATATCTGCATATGCTAGGCTCGTCAAGTTTAACCCGAGTATTCCGCGTGTGCAAAAACGGGCTTGCACCCGTTGTTTGTGAATATAGAGCTTATCACACCCGATCATCACGTGGTGTCTCAGCACGACGAACTGTAGCAACAGTGCATACTCAGGGAGAAAACTTATACCTTGAAATTTAGTGAGAGATCATCTTATAATGCTACCGCCGTATTAAGCAAAATAAGATGCATAAATGATAAACATCACATGCAATCAATATAAGTGATATGATATGGCCATCATCAGCTTGTGCCACTGATCTCCATCTCCAAAGCATCGTCATGATCACCATCGTCACCGGCTTGACACCGTGATCTCCATCGTAGCATCATTGTTGTCTCGCTAACTATTACTTCTACGACTATCGCTTCCGCTTAGTGATAAAGTAAAGCAATTACATGGCGATTGCATTTCATACAATAAAGCGACAACCATATGGCTCCTGCCAGTTACCGATAACTGCGTTACAAAACATGATCATCTCATACAACAATTTATATAATCATGTCCTGACCATATCACATCACAACATCCCCTCCAAAAACAAGTTAGACGTCCTCTACTTTGTTGTTGCAAGTTTTACGTGGCTGCTATAGGCTTAGCAAGAAACGGTTCTTACCTACCCATCAAAAACCACAATGCGGTATAGTGATTGCTTTTTGATCTTCAGAAAGAACCCTGTTCATTGAATCCGATTCAACTAAAGTTGGAGAAACTAACACCCGCCAGCCACCTGTGTGCAAAGCACGTCGGTAGAACCAATCTCATGAACACGGTCATGTAATGTTGGTCTGGGCCGCATCATCCAACAATACCGCTGAATCAAGAAATAACTAGTGACGGTAAGCAATCACTAGTAGAAAAAGGGGCTTTCGTTTGGGCCTGGCCAGCCCATTAGTCCCGGTTCTTCCATGAACCGGGACCAATGGGTGCATTCATTCTGGTTCGTGAGCCTAGGGGGCCGGCCGGGGCCTCGTGGGCATTGGTCCCGGTTCGTATGGACCCATTTGTCCCAGTTCCAGGCATGAACCGGGACCAATGGGCCTCGCTCATGGCCCACAAACATTGGTCCCGGTTCTTGGCTCGAACCAGGACAGAAGGCTGGGATTTAGTCCCGGTTCCAGCCATGACACGGGACAAATGAGTTGCCTATATATACCCCGTCACTGCAGCAGAGCACCCCACAATGCTCTGTTTTTTCTGGCCGGCGAGGAGAGGGCATTTGGGTGCTCTAGCTCACCTCCTATTCACATGAGGTGTTCGATGAAAATCCCAAGACACGCTATTTAAGCTTTCTCCTCTATAAGCTCGACCTCCAAGCTCCATTTTCCCCGAGATTTTTCTAGGTTTAGTGGTCCGTCACGTCCCGTCCCCGTCTTCACCACCGTCGATCGCCCGTGCCGATCTCGTCGCCTGCACCACTGTGGTGAGCCTCTTATCTTCTTCTGAAAGAAAAAAATTCTTACTTTAGATAGATACTTGTCTAATTTTCTTACTTTTATTATTGCTTGTGCTTATATAGTGTGATGGTTTTGGTATCCGCCCCCATCGGCCCTCATCCTGGCTATGATTCAGATGTGGTATATATTATATTTTATAACTATTTGGTTAATTTATTGTTTATGACAATTATGCCCATCAAGTTGACATAGATTTTATTTATGTAGGAGGTAGTTGAACCAGAAATTCCAACCGACCCTATTGTCGAGAGGTTAAATTTAGTTGAAGAAGAAAACAATTACTTGAAGGAAAAAAATAAAAAAATGAGGAGGAGAAGATGATATTGGAGTTGCATGTTGCGGATATCGTCTATGATCACAAGATCAAGATGGATGAAATGCGGTTGAATATGAGAAAGATTAGAAAATATGCCATTCATACCGAGGCTTGGTATCATTATGCCATTGGATCAATTTTTACCTTGGTTGTGATTATGATCGCATTTATTGTTGCATTGAAAGGTTTCACATAGTTTCAATGTATGGTTTAACTACATGCTCTGGAGAGCTATATGTTGTTCAATGAGAACTATGTATTTACTTTGTTTTTAATGTGATGATGAACTTCTATTAATTTGGTCACTTATCTATCCATGTGAATCTATAATGGTTTTTGACACACATAATGTGATGATGAACTTCTATTATTTTGGTCACTTATCTATCCATGTGGCTTTGAATGGTGCATTTTGAACACAGAAAAAGTATGGAGTTCAAATAAGTTCAAAAAATGAAATCCCTTTGTATTAGACGAGTTTCCGTATGAAACCCTTATACTTCGAAAGAGATTGTCTATTTTGTACACGAAGTGCATCTAGTTTTTGCCGTAACCCTCTCAACTTTTATGCACATGCTATGTGGGTGAAATGATGATACCATGCCAACTTTCAACCTTTTTAGAGTTCATTTGTAGTGATTTTCAATTTCAGGGTCATTCAGCTCAAAATAATCAGTAAATGCGTGATAAATAACAAATGAAGTCAGAAAGGGTTGAAAACTGATGATGTGGCTTTGAATGGTGCATTTTGAACACAGAAAAAGTATGGAGTTCAAATAAGTTCAAAAAAATGAAATCCCTTTGTAACAGATGAGTTTCCGTATGAAACCCTGATACTTCGAAAGAGATTGTGTGTTTTGTACATGAAGTGCATCTAGTTTTTGCCGTAACATCTCAACTTTTATGCACATGCTATGTGGGTGAAATGATGATATCATGCCAACTTTCAACATTTTCAGAGTTCATTTGGAATGCTTTTGAATTTCAGGGTCTTATAGCTCAAAAAATCAGTAAATGCATGAAAAATAACAAATGAAGTCAGAAAGGGTTGAAAATTGATGATGTGCCTTTGAATGGTTCATTTTGAACACACAAAAAGTATAGAGTTGAAATAAGTTCAAAAAAATGAAATCCCTTTGTAACAGATGAGTTCTTGTCCGAAACCCTGATACTTTGAAAGAGATTGTCCATTTTGTACACGAAGTGCATCCAGTTTTTGTCGTAACCCTCTCAACTTCTTAGTACATGCTATGTGGGGAAAATGATGATACCATGCGAACTTTCAACCTTTTTAGAGTTCATTTGTAGTGCTTTTCAATTTTAGTGTCATTTAGCTAAAAAAATCAATAAATGCATGATAAATAACAAATGAAGTCAGAAAGGGTTGAAAATTGATGATGTGGCTTTGAATGGTGCATTTTGAACAGAGAAAAAGTATGGAGTTCAAATAAGTTCAAAAAATGAAATCCCTTTGTAACAGACGAGTTTCGGTATGAAACCCTTATACTTCGAAAGAGATCGTCTGTTTTGTACACGAAGTGCAACTAGTTTTTGTTGTAACCCTCTCAACTTGTATGCACATTCTATGTGGGTGAAATGATGATACCATGCGAACTTTAAACATTTTCAGAGTTCATTTGGAATGCTTTTGAATTTCAGGGTCTTATAGCTCAAAAAAATCAGTAAATGCATGAAAAATAACAAATGAAGTCAAAAGAGTTGAAAATTGATGATGTGGCTTTGAATGGTGTATTTTGAACACACAAAAACTCTCTAGTTGAAATAAGTTCAAAAAAATGAAATCCCTTTGTAACAGACGAGTTTCCATATGAAACCCTGATACTTCGAAAGAGATTGTCTCTTTTGTACACGAAGTGCATCTAGTTTTTGCCGTAACCCTGTCTACTTTCTTACACATGCTATGTGGGTGAAATGATGATACCATGCCAACTTTCAACCTTTTCAGAGTTCATTTGTAGTGCTTTTCAATTTCAGGGTCATTCAACTCAAAAAAAATCAGTAAATGCATGAAAAACTCAAAGTATTATCATAAAAAAATGATGATGATACTATGAATTTCAGGGTCTTTCAGCAAAAAGAATTATCATAAAATAAAATAAATAATTAATTTGAAACAAAATAATATAAACTTTAATAAAATATATAAGTAGAAACAAAATAAAATAAAATTTAATAACATAAATAAAAATTATGAAACTAAAATTATCAAAGTATTTTCTGTTCAAAACATTATAAGCAACCTCTAAAATTTATGAAACTAAAATTATATAAAATTGATGCAACTAAAATTATCAAAGTATTTTCTGTTCAAAATCATTAAAAGCAAAAAGAATTTTCATAAAGAACTTTTTTTGTTAGAAACTTTAATGGCAAAAAGAATTATCATGAAATAAAATAAATAAGTAATTAGAAACAAAATAAAATAAAATAAATAAGTATTTTGTTGTAAGTAGAAACAAAACAAAAAAATAAAGCAAAAAAGAAGACACAAAAACTAGGAATTTTTTTTGCCACCTACTGGGCCACCACGGCTTTAATACGAGTAGAAACCCATCCATGGGCCAGGATTCAGGCCCATAGAAGGCCCAGTAGGCCCATTAGGCATAGCACTCACAATTAGGCCCGTAAGCCTGCAATGGAGAGGAGCTCGAGAGGGATGCTGCAGTGGGGCTTATAAACCACTGCGCACCCCTCTCGGCTAGCAAAGTGGGACTAAACTCCGACCACCACCCCGCTGTGCAAGGCCTTTGGTCCCGGTTGGTGGCACTAACCGGGACCAAAGGCCACCGCTTCCCGCCCTTTGGACTGCTGAAAAGAGACATTTGGTCCCGGTTGGTGGCACGAACCGGGACCAAAGGGGGGTATTCGTCCCGGTTGATGCCACCAACCGGGACCAAATGTCCTACTATATAAGCCCACACTTAGAAAATTTGGCAATTTCATCGCCAATTGCCTCCTGACGACGCCGAGCTCATCGACGCCGCCAGGCTGCCCCGACACCGTCCCCCGCCCCTGCCGTCGCCCCCGACCGCGCTGTCGCCGTCGCCCGTGCCTCGTTGTTGCCCTCTCCGTCCCCGTCGTCGACGTCGTCCTCGAGCCCGCTCGCCCCTGCCCTCGCCCCCGAGTGCGCCTTCGCCGTCCGCCGTCCCTGAGCCTTCCTCGTCGCCGACGCCACCTCGCTGTGAGCGTCGCCCCATTCTCCTGATCCTCCCCCCTGTACTGGCCGTCGTCGCTGCCGCGCGCAGCCACCGCGCCGCCGCCCCTGCCCTTTGCTGCCGCCGTGCGCCGCCCCTGCCCTGCGCGGCCGCCGCGCGCCGCCCCTGCCCTGCATTTTTATTTCATAGCATTTTTTTCATAAGTGTATTTTTTGTATATGTGTGTGTATGTGTATATATGTGTGTACATGTTCATAGCATATTTTCATAAATGTATTTTTTTGTCAATTTATGTATATGCACATATTTGTAAAACAATTGTGTATGTATAGGAAAATTTATGTATATGTTTTTGTGCATATTTTTTGTCAGTTTATGTATATGTTCATATTTAGAAGAAAAAAAGGAGTGGAAAAATAAGGTTAGTGCATTTTAGATTAGTGTAGAGGAAAACGTAAATAAGGAAAGGAATAAAAGTGTTATATATCTAGATAGGAAAGGAAGAAGAAGAAAAAGAAGGAGAGGAAAAACGAAAATAAGAAGAGGAAGAAAGGAGAAGAAGAGGAGAGGAAGAAGAGGAGAAATAAATAAGAAGATGAAAAAAGAAGGAAAAGAAGAGGAGAAGAAGAAAGGAATAGAGGAGAAGAAGAAAAAATAGAATATTTCTATTTTTTCTTGTTCTCCTCTATTCCTTTCTTCTTCTCCTCTTTTTTCTTCTTCTTTTTTTCTTCGCTCTTCTCCTCTATTCCTTTCTTCTTATCCTCTTTTTATTTCTTCTTCGCCTTCTTATTTTTTTATCGGGTATGTCGTTGTCGATATACCCCCTCCCCGATAACATTATTTTCCCATGTATGCCGTCGTTGTCGATATATATAACTCCCTGCCAGATAACTTCGACATGAGGCGCGGTCTATATATATACCCCCTCTCGACCGTGATAACTTATACCATGGGAGCACCCCCCGGCCCTCTCGCTCGACCAAAACTCTCGAGGACACCCAAACCCTAGAAAAAAACAATGTCGGTCTCCTACCCCCTCCCGCCGCGCCCCTACCCGATCGACAAACTCTCTTGAGGCCACCCAAATTTACCAAGTTAAAAGAGCATTGTCGCCGAGGCCACACCGAACCCTTGAAGCGTCGTTGAGGCCACCCCAAACCCTTGAAGCGTTGTCGAGGCCACCCCAAACCCTAGAGAAGCATCGAGGCCAAGCCACTAATATGATTCCTTATTGTGCTTAGCTAGCTAGTTCTATGTTTGCCACTAATATATCCATCTGTCATTTTTGAATAATAATTGCCATGTTGTAAATATTTGCAGAAACTATGGATCCGCACCCCCGAGACGAAGCAACATAAGCGGTGTTGGGGGAGATAATCGCACACGGAAGTGATGCCGTCTTGTCGTTTCTCAATGTCACATGCACCGATGGTCTGGAAAGACAGGATGAAGAAGCAGGCTACGACGATGATCAAACAATGGAGGAGGAAGGACACCGTGATGACGCCTCCGGTGACCGAATGGAGGGGGAAGGACACCGTGATGACGGCTCCGATGACGGAACGGAGGGGGAAGGACACCGTGATGATGGCTCCAGTGACCGAACGGAGTCCGGCCAGGTATATATATTAATTAATTAAGCATGTGTTGACTATAGCTAATTGATGCATTAATTGTTTTTGGTATGTACACATATTAACTCTCTTCTTTTTCTTCTTTTCTAGCCCTCCGGATCGAGCAACACTCCGGTAACGAGACGAGGCCCAAAGGGAAAGTTGCGCACGGATGAAAAGGTACACGATCGTCGAAATTGATCGCGCTGGCCAACCGATTGAACCCCTCCGGACCAAGCAAAAATTTAATGTTCAGTGCGGGGTTCTAGTTAGGGACATGATCCCGATTAGCGTCGAGCAATGGTTGAAGCCTAAGGACAAAGACTCTCAGGTGTCTTATGTCAGCGATAGGCAGAAAGCTGATCTTTGGACCGCGCTGCAGGAAAATTTTACCTTCCCGCCAGAGGAGGATCCGGAGAATCCAGTTAAAAAGCTAATGATCAAGGCTTATGCTCTTAAGAAGATGGCTGAGCTATTCAAGAGGTGGAAGAATGAGCTGAAATCATCGTTTGTCGACCAAGACAAGACTCCATAATTCATCAGCCGATTTAAGAAGATCAAAGATCAACGGCCCGCGTTTGTCACCAAAAAGAAATCTAAGAGAGCAGCGAAGATGTCAGCGACAAACAAGAAAAATGCTGCAAAGAAGAAGCATCACCATCGCATGGGGTCAGGTGGCTACCTGAAAGCCCGGCCGTTGTGGGACAAGGCTGAGAATGACCTCATTCCTAAAGGGATTGAACCAGAGACGCGACGCTGGCCAGACCGTTGCGGGACTTGGTTCTTCGGGGTTGGGGGAAAATTGGACCCTGTAATAGGGAAGTGCGTTTGGACCAACGAGCAGCTGAACACACCCATCGTGAAGCATCAAGAGTATATCGAAAAGGCGCAGCAAGGGACGTTCGTTCTGGACAGAGAGAACGACGAGCTCACAGAGGCCCTCGGGAATCCTGAGCACCCCGGACGGACACGAGGCACGCCAGGCTCCCTTTCGTGGAAGGCTGGATTTCCCGACACAGGCGGTTACAAACACCGGGAGAGGAAGAAGAAAAAGGAGCTGACCCAACTACAGGCACTGCACG
The DNA here is from genome assembly GCF_003073215.2 of Triticum urartu. Taxonomy (NCBI): domain Eukaryota; kingdom Viridiplantae; phylum Streptophyta; class Magnoliopsida; order Poales; family Poaceae; genus Triticum; species Triticum urartu. The sequence goes on along the minus strand of NC_053023.1, from coordinate 424,076,896 downwards.
CAAGGGTACAAGCGCTTGAGGAACGAGACGAGGCCCGCAGCGCACGACCTGCCGAAGCTGCTACACCCGAAGCTACCCCGCCATCTCAGCGGAGAAGCTGTGTTGCTTCCACGGGGCTGCTTCAGGAGCCTGTCTTCATGGCTCCTGCTAGCTACCCCGTGGATGCTATCACTGAGTCTCAGAATTGCCACCTTATGACACAGTGGATGGATTTGAAAGTCAAGGCGGCTGTTGGCTCTGTTGCACCTCCTGAACCTGGCGCAACTTTTCACTGCCGGCCGATTCCATAAGGATATGTTAGGGTGATGGTCGATGAAATCACAGAAGGATTTGAGGACCTCTAGCTTGAACACCCTACGGGTGACGGGGAGATTCGGCTGGGTTCTTGTCTGAAGACTCCATGCCTATGGCGGAAGGAGCTCATCAACCTTCCGAACTGGTCGCCTTTGCCTCCTCCTCCTCCTCCAGCGAGTCAGGGCACTCCGCCTCCTCCACCGCCTCCTCCTCCAGCGAGTGATCAGGGCACTTAGCGTCCTTCTCCGGTGTGTGGCGGCACTCCTCCTCCTTCTCCGCCTGCGCCGGCGCGCCCGAGCAGCCACCAGCCTCCTTCTCCGGCGCGTGGCGGCACTCTGCCTTCTTCTCCGCCTGCGCCGGCGCGCCCGAGCAGCCACCAGCCTCATCCTTCTCCTCCTCGCCAACAAGGGCGGAAGAGACCCGCCGCCGCCCCGGCTGCTCCGCCGCGTCATAGACCTTCTCCTCCGCCTCGTAAGAAAGCATGAAATAAGACAGCCGCAGCCGCTCCGTCTGCTCCGGGGTCTAGCAGTACAGCCAGAGGCAGGCAATACAGATTCGGTCCACCTCTCAAGCCTCTAGAGAAGTTACCATACGAGAGGACCGTGGAAGAAAACGCGAAGATCGTGGAAAAACAAGTGAATGACTTCTTTGAAGGGGTGAAAGCAAAGAGACATCCACCTCCGGAGGAGAAGGTAGACCGGGTGAAAGCAAAGCGCACACTCGATGCCCTGAGGAAACCACCAAAGTCTCTGCTAAAAACCAACTATGAGCGCATTACTGCAAAGGTATATATCGAAGCGGGGCGGTCGGGAAATACTATCAGTGATCGAAGGTTAGCAGAACGACGAGTTGGGAAAAAAATTGCCTAGGTCGGCGAACAAGCGGACCAATCATGCCCCCCGCTCAAGGTGTCTAGTGATATCGTCGCTAATGATCCGGGGATGGTGCCCGGTTATAGCAATCTTGAAGATTACCTGCCCGCCGATGTACATTATGATTTCTTGGAGGTGGAAGAACACCAATACCATTACAGGAAGCCTCTTGTCAAAGATGAAAAATCTTTAACGATGATGATGCGAAGATTCTATGATTGGTACACGGAAACCTGCAGAGAGTCTGGGGGATGAATACTTTGTGTCTGATAGTTAAAGAGGAGCACGACCTCGTTGGAATTGATTTGTTGACTGTTCCATTTGAGGAGTTCTTCCAGTGGTTCAATTAAAAGGCCCTCGATAAATTAACGGTCACTTGCTACTTTCTGTAAGTACTACTTCTGTCATTAAGTCTCTATATATAGCTCAGCTCTTTTATTGCATGTATATATGATTATCCTCACTATATTATGCAGATTGAAGATCGTCGAGTGCAGAAAACCAGAAATGTATGATATTGGGTTCATTAACACAAATCTCATAGATAAATTTGAGGTTGAAAAGAACGCCGATGATGCTGAGGCCAACTTGCTCAAATCATTGATAGTAAATCAAAACGAAGATAAAATACTCTTTCCTTACAACTTTGAGTGAGTGTTACTGTCTTGTGCATATTCGGTTTCCCTTATTACTCGGGCGAGGTTATAGTAATGTAATTGATGAGTTATGCATGTGTGCGCAGCTTCCACTATATTCTCCTAGAGATTAAGCTTGAGCAGGGACTACTAACCGTCTTAGACTCGAGCCGAAAATCTCCCGAGACCTATGCGGACATGACTAAAATGCTCGAGAAGAAAGTTCAATCAATCATTATCGCACCATATCGGCAACTTTTTGTTCATTTCCTGATATCAAGTAATTGTTTTCTTTGTCTCGAAGGGTTTGGAAAGTATTCACCACACAAGCTCCGAGACTGCCGGGGGAGCTGCGATGGACATACCGGAAAGTAAGTAGTACTAGCTAGCTAGTTCCGCGGATCTCGATCCCGTTGATTCTAGCTACTTTCATCAATGCCATTTATAATGCTTCATTATCAGTTTGATTGACCTCTATTTCTCGTAAAGTGCTTGTGGCAGGAACAAGGGAATGATTTCTGTGGATACTACGTGTGCGAGTTCATCTACAACGCGACTTGCAAAGATAAGCGGGGCTACTCTAAAAGACAATTTGATGTGCGTAAGCAATAATATTCACAATTTCATTTTATTACACCATCTTTTCTATTGAGTTTCATTCATATATATGTATTAACCCCCTTCTTCAAATTAGACGTGGGTGATGCGGAATGAACTCCTACCATAAGATCGCATGAAAGCAATTCAAGAGGAATTAGCGAGATTCTTTCTTGACCACGTCATCAATAAAGCCGGAGAATACCATGTGAAACTTGATTTCAGATTCTAGGGGATTGGAACATATGTAAGCCGGAGTGTAGCGTCGGATAGATAATACGAAAACTTGTTGTTCGACCAATCTCTCGGAGAAGGAGAGGTCGATCACTTCTCTCGGTATGCATGACGAACTTCTGTACTTAATGGTTTCCTTCATTTTCTCACTAGCTAGCGTGTCGAGGGCCTCTCTATACGTATAGTACGTAGCGTCGACCAAGCACGGAGATAAGAGAGGACACTTCTCTCTATTAATTAACCATACAAAACCCCAAATCCACCCCTCCCCTTTCAGAAAAAAACAAAAACCCTAGCCCTTGAACAGCTGACACGTGGATGCCTATTGGTTCCGGTTGGTGCCACCAACCGGGACTAAAGGCCCTCTTTCCTCGGCTCGCTAGAGCGGCCACATGGAGGCCCATCTGTCCCAGTTCGTATAAGAACCGGGACTAAAGGACAAGGGCATTAGTAACGACCCTTTAGTCCCGGTTCCGCAACTGGGACAGATGGGCCTTATGAACCGGGACAAATGGCCCTTTTTCTACTAGTGAATATGTATATACCCACAGCCACAACTACTTTGTGTTCTACTCGTGCATATAACATCTACGCATAGACCTGGCTTAGATACCACCGTTGGGGAACACAGTATTTCAAAATTTTCCTACAATCACGCAAGATCTATCTAGGAGATGCATATCAACGAGAGGGGAAGAGTATGTCTACGTACCATCGTAGACCGAAAGCAGAAGCGTTATGAAACGCGGTTGATGTAGTCAAACGTCTTCGCGATCCAACCGATCAAGTACCGAACGCACGACACCTCCACGATCTGCACACGTTCAGCTCGGTGACGTCCCTCGAACTCTAGATCCAGCTGAGGCTAAGGGAGAGTTTCGTCAGCACGACGGCGTGTTGACGGTGATGATGAAGTTACCGACGCAGAGCTTCACATAAGCACTACGACAATATGACCGAGGTGGAAATCTGTGGAGGAGGGAACCGCACACGGCTAAGAAATCAACTTGTGTGTCTATGGGGTGCCCCCCTCCCCCGTATATAAAGGAGGGGAGGAGGAGGAGGGCCGGCCACAAGGGGCGCACCCAAAGAGGGGATTCCTACTCCTAGTAGGAGTAGGTTTCCCCCTTTCCTAGTCCAAGTAGGAGAAGAAGGAAGGAGAGGAGAGGGAGAAGGAAAGAGGGGGGCGCCGCCCCCCTCCCTAGTCCAATTCGAACCAGCCCATGGGGGGCACGCGGCGTCCCATTGTGGCCCTTCTCTCCTTTCCACTAAGGCCCATGAAGGCCCAATACTTCCCCCGGCGAATTCCCGTAACTCTCCGGTACTCCGAAACATACCCGAACCACTTAGAACCTTTTTGATGTCCGAATATAGCCTTCCAATATATCGATCTTTACGTCTCGACCATTTTGAGACTCCTCGTCATGTCCATGATCTCATCCGGGACTTCGAACAACCTTCATTACATCAAATCACATAACTCATAATAGAAATCATCATCGAACGTTAAGCGTGCGGACCTTACGGGTTCGAGAACTATGTAGACATGATCGAGACACATCTCTGTTCAATAACCAATAGCGGAACCTGGATGCTCATATTGGCTCCTACATATTCTACGAAGATCTTTATCGGTCAAACCGCATAACAACATACGTTGTTCCCTTTGTCATCGGTATGTTACTTGCCCGAGATTCGATCGTCTGTATCATTATACCTAGTTCAATCTCGTCACCGATAAGTCTCTTTATTCGTTCTATAATGAAACATCCCGCAACTAACTCATTAGTCACATTGCTTGCAAGGCTTATAGTGATGTGCATTACCAAGAGGGCCCAAAGATACCTCTCCGACAATCAGAGTGACAAATCCTAATCTCGATTTATGTCAACTCAACAAACACCATCGGAGACACCTGTAGAACATCTTTATAATCACCCAGTTAAGTTGTGACGTTTGATAGCACACAAGGTGTTCCTTCGGTATCCGGGAGTTGCATAATCTCATAGTCTAAGGAACATGTATAAGTCATGAAGAAAGCAATAGCAATAAACTAAACGATCATAGTGCTAAGCTAACGGATGGGTCTTGTCCATCACATCATTCTCTAATGATGTGATCCCGTTCATCAAATGACAACACATGTCTATGGCTAGGAAACTTAACCATCTTTGATTAACGAGCTAGTCAAGTAGAGGCATACTAGGGACACTTTGTTTGTCTATGTATTCACACATGTACTAAGTTCCCGATTAAGACAATTCTACCATGAATAATAAACATTAATCATGGTATAAGGAAATATAAATAACAACTTTATTATTGCCTATAGGGCATATTTCCTTTCACAAGTTACTAGAACTTCGTGATGAACTATAATATGTGAGGGATGATGAAAACGATTCCCAAGCTCTTCGCAATGCTGAAATCAGTGAAGGTAGAAATCAAGAAAAAAGAATCAAGTGTTGATGGTTAACAAGACCACTAGTTTAAAGAAAAGGGAAAGGGAAAGAAAGGGAAAACTTCAAAAGAATGGCAAGAAAGTTGCCCCTCCCATGAAGAAGCCCAAAGCCAGACCCAAGCCTGAAACTGAGTGCTTCTACTGCAAAAGAAATGGTCACTGGAAGTGAATTGATAAGAAGGATGGCAAAGTGAACAAAGGTATATTAGATATACATATTATTGACGTGTACTTTACTAGTGTTTATAGTAACCCCTTGGTATTTAATACTGGTTTGGTTGCTAAGAGTAGTAACTTGAAATAGGAGTTGCAAGATAAACAGAGACTAGTTAAGGACGAGGTGACGATGTGTGTTGGAAGTAATTCCAAGGTTGATACGATCACCATCGCACACTCCCTCTACCTTTGGGATTAGAATTGAACCTAAATAAATGTTATTTGGTGTTTGTGTTGAGCATTAATATGATTAGATCATGCTTATTGCAATACGGTTATTCATTTAAGTCAGAGAATAATTGTTGTTCTATTTATATGAATAAAACCTTCTATGGTCATACACCCAATGTGAATGGTTTATTGAATCTCGATCGTAGTGATACACATATTCATAATATTGATGCCAAAAGATGCAAAGTTGATAATGATAGTGCAACATATTTGTGGCACTGTCATTTATGTCATATTGGTGTAAAGCGCATGAAGAAACTCCATGTTGATGGGCTTTTGGAATCACTTGATTATGAATCAGTTGATGCTTGCGAACCATGCCTCATGGGCAAGATGACTAAGACTTCGTTTTTCGGAACAATGGAGCGAGCCACTAACTTATTGAAAATAATACATACCAATGTATGCGGTCCGATGAGTGTTGAGGCTCGCGGCGGGTATCATTATTTTCTGACCTTCACAAATGATTTGAGCAGATATGGGTATATCTACTTAATGAAACATAAGTATGAAACATTTGAAAAGTTCAAAGAATTTCATAGTGAAGTAGAAAATCATTGTAATAAGAAAATAAAGTTTCTACGATTTGATCGCAGAGGCGAATATTTGAGTTATGAGTTTGGTCTTTATTTGAAACAATGTGGAATAATTTCGAAACTCACACCACCTGGAACACCACAGCATAATGGTGTGTCCGAACATTGTAACCGCACTTTATTAGATATGGTGCGATCTATGATGTCTCTTACCGATTTACCTATATCGTTTTGGGGTTATGCATTAGAGACAGCTGCATTCACATTAAATAGGGCACCATCTAAATCCACTGAGACGACACCGTATGAACTGTGGTTTGGTAAGAAACCTAAGCTTTCGTTTCTTAAAGTTTGGGGTTGCGATGCTTATGTGAAGAAAAGGCTTCATCCTGATAAGCTCGAACCTAAATCGGAGAAATGCATCTTCATAGGATATCCAAAAAGAAATTGTTGGGTACACCTTCTATCACAGATCCGAAGGAAAGATTTTTTGCTAAGAATGGATCCTTTCTAGAGAAGGAGTTTCTCCCGAAAGAAATGAGTGGGAGGAAAGTAGAACTTGTTGAGGTAGTTGTACCTTCTCTCGAGTTGGAAATTAGCTCATCACATAAATCAGTTCCAGTAATGCCTACACCAATTAGCGAGGAAGTTAATGATGATGATGATGATCATGAAAGTTTAGATCAAGTTACTACCAAACCTCGTAGGTCAACCAGAGTACAGTCCGCACCAGAATGGTATGGTAATCCTATTCTGGAAGTAATGTTACTAGACCATGACGAACCTACGAACTATGAGGAAGCGATGATGAGCCCAGATTCTATGACTTGAGGCCATGAAATATGAGATGGGACCCATGTATGAGAACAAAGTATGGACTTTGATTGACTTGCCCGATGATCGGCGAGCCATTGAGAATAAATGGATCTTCAAGATGAAGACGGACGTTGATAGTTGTGTTACTATCTACAAAGCTCGAATTATCGCAAAAGGTTTTCGACAAGTTCAAGTTGTTTACTATGATGAGAGGTTCTCACTCATATCTATGCTTAAAGTCTGTCCGAATCATGTTAGCGATTGCCGCATTTTATGATTATGAAATTTGGCAAATGGATGTCAAAACTGCATTCCTTAATGGATTTCTTCAAGAATAGTTGTATATGATGCAACCAGAAGGTTTTGTCGATCCTAAAGGTGCTAACAAAGTGTGTAAGCTCTAGCGATCCATTTATGGACTGGTGCAAGCATCTCGGAGCTGGAATATACGCTTTGATAGTGTCATCAAAGCATATGGTTTTATACAGACTTTTGGAGAAGCTTGTATTTACAAGAAAGTGAGTGGGAGCTCTGTAGCATTTCTGATATTATATGTGGATGACATATTGTTGATCAGAAATAATACAAAATTTCTGGATAGCATAAAAGGATACTTGAATAAGAATTTTTCAACGAAAGACCTCAGTGAAACCACAGTTCATATGGTGTCGTCTCAACGGATTTAGATGGTGACAATGGCTCTCCTCTCCTCTCCTCCCTCCCACCTGCCCACACCACACACCATCCAACCATGGCGAATTTGATCTTGCCGATCATGGAAGGCCTTCTACATTGGGATTTCTCCCCCCGGCCATGCGGTCACGGCTCAGGTGCGTCATCGCTTTGGATCTACCATTCACTTCTCTCCCTCTGGTTCGAACAAAGAGTTCTTCTTGGTGGGGCATTTCTCTTCGGCAAGCTTCCCTCTCAATGAAGATTCGGTTGCCATTGCCCTACAATGTTGCATTGGGGGTCTACCATCTGGTCTTAATGTGACACATATCTCTGGACGAAGATTTCGTTTTTCAATGGCATCCAATAAAGTTGGTCACTTCATCTATGGTCTCCAGGATCGAGTTTGGCCAGATTTTGTTTGCCACTTTAGTCTTTTCCGCCAGTGTTACATTGGTGTTTTATCTATGGATTCATCTTGGCACCTTGATTCTCATATTCCTGAGGTGGCTACACGTTATCCCGTTGCTATCAAGTCAAAATATAAATTCTCAAGGCAGCATGACAACGATTTGAGCTCATCCCAATAGGTTTTATCAAAGTTTGGTTTCTCTTATTTGGAGGAAAGGGAGTCCGACCATGATCAGTCGCCGGCACCTCAGTTGCCGGATCCGGCAGTGACGGGCCCAACAGCCAGTTATCCTATAATTGCGCGCATTAATCCACCTTCCATGATCTCTGGCATCATCTTTGGAAGCTTCCAACCATCCATTATTATGGGGATTAATGCTATTAATTACATATTTGAAGGTTGTTGGTTTAAGGAGTATGCTTGGAGCAACATTCCGAATTTTATGTTGTTTCATATTCGAGGTCAACGTCACTTTGGCTATTATGATACACGTATTGCACCTATCTGGTCTCTGACATCGGTCCCTCCTTCGGATTACATTTATGGGAGGCTCAATTTGTGTTCTCATTGCAAATCGCTTGGCCACCTGGCTTCTGTTTGCCCCGACAAAATCTGCTCGGTCTGTCTTAATGACATTTGTTGCTGTCCCCCGCCTATTAGTCTGGTGAATAATGGTCAGCCCATTAAGGTGTTGGGCCTTGGGCCACGTATGAGTCCACGAGTATGTACTACTTGTGGTTCCCCTGCTCATCTTTTTTTCCAATGCCCGGCCTATCTCAAATGTGACTCTTGCTTCTTTCTGGGCCACACGAAGCGCACCTGCCTGGATCCTAAAGCTAAACATTATTTTTGGAAGCCCAAGCCCGCTCAAGATGTGGTTCTTCCTATTTTTGGGGTAACAAATCATATCGATCATTCTTTGAAAGGCAAGAATCCTATTTATCCTATTTTAGAGATGGAATCATTACCCTGCTTACCATCTACTAGTAGCTCTGCCATGGCCAACTTGGGAAACGAGAGGCTAATTGATTTTGGTCTAGTCAAATCAGGGTCTGCACGAATTCCTTCCTCTCACATGCATTTACCGCAGTCACCTACTTTGTGCTCCACCGTTCGACCCAAGGAATCCTCGACCATCCATTGCAATCTTTGTGGTTGGCTGGGACACGTGGCATGATCCTGTAGCAAGGGGCAGCGCTCCAACAATGAAATTTGGCTCCCCAAGCCATCCATACCCCCTGCCGATACGCATTCCACCTCGCCTGGCATGCCTCCTCCTGTGTATGCTCTGCTCCGCTCTCCTCCACCAACAATGGCGAACTTCCCCGTCAACGTCGTCCCCTACCTCCCGCAGGGCATGACGGTGGAGCTCGGCCCGACCGATCGAAAGGTGCGATCTGATATGGTGGTCAGTGCGGTGCCTCCTCTGCGGAACAATTTCTTGGCCATTGCCGAGGCCAACAGGTTCATCCTGCAGCATCAGAAAGAAGCCCTCAGAGATACAATCCAAGGTTTGCTTCATGAGTCCCATTACTTCCCTACTGAAATTGAGGATCACCCTTTAGGGATTGGTATTTTTGGATTTGATGATTCCCTAGTTCGCGACTCTGTTGTGGGGACTACTTTTGAACTTGATGAGCTACAAGCTGATGAACATACGGTTATCTCTTTTGTACCTCATGATGATGCATTTAATATGAGGCTCACCTCTTTCGGCCCGGAGATTTGGATTCTGTATGTCGGTTTCCCTTAGGACTATCAAACGCAGCATTATATTCATAAGTCAGTGGATAGTTTTGGTACTCTGCTTGAATGGCATAACCCTAGGGTTGATAGGCGATTTGTTCTGCTGAAGGCCAGGGTAATTCATCTCCGCTTAGTACCTAAGAGTATCGTTATGAGGCAGATTGGTGGTGCTCATCGCTGTTGGACTGTTGCTGTAACTATGTTGCACAGTAGTGACTAGAATGCACATTTACCTGAGGTTCCACCTGCTGGCGAGGATCCTCCTCCTAATGATGGTGTCCCTCACCCCCTCTTTGGGGCGGGTCTAGCTACTGAATAGATATATCAAGCCCAACTTCACAACTGGATGGCTCAGAATGTGGCTGCTGATCATGCTATGCACCAAGCAAATCAGGCTAATGACGATGTGGTAGTTGATCAGCAAGTTCGATTTCAGGCTGTTTGGGGTGCCTGGCCAGCCCCTCCTCCTCCTGCTGTGTATAATTTTCAAGCCTGGTTGGCTTCTAAGGGTTTACAGGTTGCTGATGGGATTGTCCATGAAAATAATCTTCTTGACAGCCCTGCAATGGCATGGAATGACTCCATCTCTTGGAGCAGCAACTCTGATTCTTCTGTTAATTCTGATGGCCTGGTTTTTGTGCCTGTCAACATTCTCAATAATCTTTGGAGAAATAACTTTGAGAGCTCGGCTAGCACCTCCATGGTTCCTCTGCAGCAGCCGTGTGACACCCTCAGCATTGATCTTTCTCTGAACAACTCTGGTCTGCACTTGTCCATGTCGGACCATGGAAATCTAGTGGCCACAATGCTTTTTCACTGCTCCAGGCCGGCGATGCAAATCAATGACTTCCTTCTTCAGGCCATCAACCCGACTATGGCTACGTTTGGCCCTTGGAGCACAGGGCTGGGTTTCAGGGATTGTCTGAAGGTGCATGTTGAGGTTCATCGCACCAATGATTCACTTGTGATTTCTGCTGGGCACCAGATCATTAGGGACAATGAGGACTGCCTCTCTGTGGTTCATTCTTGGTCTGTCCCTGCTGATGATTCGTCTCTGCGTCAGGACAACTCCAGCTCTCTGGCTCTGCCTCCTCCTGATGAGCTTCTGACTGAGGTCAGCGCCCCCTCGCATCGTGGAAAAGTGCAGGTGCCTGAATGTGAGATCACTCTTCGTCGTAGTGCTAGATTGAATAAATATGATGGATTTCGGGTACATGAACTGACTGATACTAAGAAGAAACTGTCCAAGGTCAAGCCACGTCACACGCCTGCTGCTCCTTCCTCGGTGGTCATCGCGGATCTGGACTCCCATTCAGGTAATCCAACAGGTGGGCGTCCTCAAATGTGCCATACCGGCTGAAGAACTCAATGAATCTACCCTCTTGGAGTCCAAGGACGCGGGTCCTTCGTCCTCGGATTAATCTTTGGGTTTACTAGCTTAAATGGGTCTTTTGGTTAATTGGAATGTGCTTTGTTGGAACATTCCTGGGTTAAACTCTGGTGATAAACAACTAGCTCTCTCTAATGCTATCAACGCTAGTGGTTGTTCGGTTTTATGTTTGCAAGAAACTAAGAAGCCTATGATCGATCATGCTTTTATCAAATCTTGCTGTCCCCGTCGTTTTGACCAATTTGCTTTTGTTCCATCGAATGGGGCCTCGGGTGGAATTGTTATTATCTAGAACAGTTCGGTGTTCACTGGTTCGGTCATTGCCTCCAAAGACTTTGCTCTTGTGATTAAATTTCAGTCCACACAATCATCACAATCTTGGACTCTTGTGAATATTTATGGCCCATGTCAAGGAGAATCGCGAACTAATTACACTAATTGGCTTTTCTCATTAAACATCATAGCCAACAAAGATTGGCTTCTTCTCGGTGACTTCAACTATATACGTAGCCCCAACAATCGTAACAAGCCGGGCGGGAGCATTAATGACATGATCACGTTCAACGATTTCATAAGAACACAATGTCTTGTTGAACTACCAATAAAAGGCCGCAATTTTACCTGGAGTAATATGCAACAGGATCCACTTTTGGAGCAACTAGACTGGTTTTTCACCTCTTGTAATTGGACGGGTTCCTACCCTCACACCATTGTTAAACCCTTGGGTAAGCTAGTATCTGATCACATCTCATGTGTGGTCACAATTGAAACCTCTATCCCAAGGAGTAAACTCTTTCGCTTTGAACCTTTTTGGATACAACATTCGGGTTTATGGACATTGTGCAGGTCTGCTTGGGATAAGACAATATGATCAACCAATAATGCAACCATTCTTTGCCAAAAATTCAAGCACTTACCGTACTGTCTGAAAAATTGGAGTAAGAACATTTCCCGCCTCTCTATAGCCATTGATAACTCCAACAAAGCTCTAGCGGAATTGGACACGATTGAAAACAGAAGGCATCTAACCATTCCTGAGGCAAACTTTAGGACCATACTCAAGGCCCACATTCTACGGTTATTGTCATATCAGCAACAATATTGGAAGAAACGATGCACAATCCGGTGGGTTCGATTTGGAGATGAGAATTCCAAATTTTTCCAAGCGATGGCTTCCGAACGATACAGAAGAAACAATATTGCCTCTTTAACTTACAAGATGGAACCATAATTGATGATCATGCAAGCAAAGAATCTGTCATTTATCACTCTTTCAAAGAAAGACTTGGGACCTCTTCTAAACATGAGATGAAATTCAATCTTCCCTCCATCATCAAGCGAATTGAGGGATTGGACGACCTAACGGTGCCTTTTACTCGACAAGAGATTGATCTAGTCATCAAAGAAATGCCAGCGGATAGGGCACCGGGTCCTGATGGGTTCAATGGTGCATTCCTCAAATCTTGTTGGCATATAATTAAGGAAGATTTTTATGCCCTCTACGATCAGTTTTTTGATGGTGGCCTAATCCTGGAGAGCATTAATGATGGATTCATCACCCTCATTCCCAAAGTTGTTGCCCCTCAAGGAGTTAATGACCTTCGACAGATTACTCTATTAAATTGTTGTCTCAAAGTCATCACCAAACTCTTAGCTAATCAGCTTCAAAAAATCATTCTGAAGATCATACACCGTAACTTGTATGGTTTCTTGAAAAAGAGGTCTATCCAGGATTGCCTTGCATGGGCGTTTGAGTACATATATCGGTGCCAAGCTTCTAAACATCCAATAGTTATTCTCAAATTGGATTTTGCAAAAGCGTTTGATACCATTGATCATGATGCTATGTTGGATATCATGAAGCACATGGGCTTCAATGATAAATGGTTGGGGTGGATCAAAACCATTTTTTCCTCTGCCGAATCTCCAGTACTATATAATGGCGTCCTAGGCAGACAATTTAATTGCATCTGTGGAGTATGACAAGGAGATCCGCTGTCCCCCTTAATCTTTGTCTTGGCGGTAGATTTATTGCAGGCTGCAATTAATGACTCCTTTCGAAGAAATGATCTTCACTTGCCCTTCTATCGTCCCAACCAATCTAACTACCCGGTGATCCAATACGCAGATGACACTATCATGTTGTTACCGGCGTGTCCAGACCAAGCTACTCTTGTCAAAAACATCCTCACCGATTATGCAACTTCTATCGGGCTAAAGATCAATTTCCACAAGCCAACTCTGGTGCCCATGAATTGTGATGATGCAACCGCTCAACATATTGCCCAAATCTTCGGTTGCATGATGGGAAAGCTACCTTTTACCTATCTTGGGTTGCCAATGGGCACTACAAAACCTTCTGTGCAGGATCTGATGCCTTTGGTCTGTGGAGTTCAACGAAGACTTTCCTCAACATTGTCAGTGACCTCCTATGGAGGGAAACTATCGCTTCTCAACTCGGTCATCACATCCCTCATCATCTTTGCGCTCTGCGCCCTCAAACTACCACAGAAGATTATTGATCTACTAAATAAAATCAGAAGGCAATGCCTTTGGACTAAGAAGATTGATGATGGGGACAAGTGCAATTCTTTAGCTTCATGGAAAATGGTTTGCAAACCCAAGGAGTGTGGAGGTCTCGGGGTGCTTGATTTACAAACTCAAAGTGATGCTTTGCTCATGAAATACCTACACAAGTTGTATAACCATTGGGATCTACCGTGGGTGGATTTCATTTGGGCCACATATTACACAGACAAAATTCCACACGCCTCAGACCCATGTGGTTCGTTTTGGTGGAAATATTTGCTCGAACTTACTCCTATCTACAGAGGCATCTCGCATGTGATCGTTCATAGAGGAGATACTGCGCTTATGTGGAAAGGTCTCTGGTTGGATGATGTCCTTGCAGATTCACACCCCATGCGTTTTCTTATGCTAAACTTGAAGATATTTCGGTCCGGGATTTCCTTGGCTGCACCAACCTCAGTGAAACCTTTCACCTTCCCCTCTCCATGCAAGCCCACAATGAGTTGCGAGATATCCAGGAAATCATAGAACAAGTTGGCAATGATGCGGGAGAAGACATGGACTCTTGGGTTTATGAGTGGGGCTCTGAGATCTACACTGCAAAAAGATATTACAAATTCTATTTTCGGGAGGTCACTGCACACAATAGTTACAAATGGCTCTAGAAATCCTCGGCCACAATGAAAATCAAGGTTTTTTGTTGGCTCCTACTCTCAGATCGTGTGAACACGAGAAACATGCTTAAGAGAAGATACTATAACATTTGTGACAATCACGGTTGCATCCTATGTGGCAGCACCGAGGAAGAAACGATTGAACACATGATCTTTACTTGTCATTTCAGTGTGACTTGTTGGGACACTTTGAACATCCACTGGACAACTAATGGAGATCGTCCAAATTGGATCAAGGAAGCAAAGACAGTATGGAACAACCCAATGTTTATGGAGATTTTTCTATACGCCTCCTGGAGTCTATGGAAAGAAAGAAATAACAAGCACTTCCGAAGGATAGACCCCACTGTTGGCTCATGGGCAAGAAGATTCAAAGAGGAATTCTCTCTACTCATACATAAAGCCAAAGAGAAACACAGACAATTTATTTCCTCTTTTGCCCAATCCTTTGTTTTACCCTAGTCCAGTATTTACCTTGGTTTCCTGCCTCTACTTTATATTTACAATGGCCATGGATGTAAGGTTATGACTTTGTAAGAAATTTTTGATACTTTAATTTAATACATACAGTAGGAGCCTCTCCTACTGTTTCAGGTGTCAAAAAAAAGTTTCTTACATATTGAGCATCAAGATCTATAGAGATAGATCAAGACGCTTGATAAGTTTTTCCAATGAGTACATACCTTGACAAGATTTTGAAGTAGTTCAAAATGGAACAGTCAAAGAAGGAGTTCTTGCCTGTGTTGCAAGGTGTGAAGTTGAGTAAAGACTCAGAACCCGACCACGGCGGAAAATAGAAAGAGAATGAAAAGTCATTCCCTATGCCTTAGTCATAGGTTCTATAAAGTATCCTATGTTGTGTACCAGACCTACTATGTACCTCACCATGAGTTTGGCAAGAGGGTACAATAGTGATCTAGGAGTGGATTGATACGTCCATTTTGCATCATGCTTTTATATTGATATTTATTGCATTATGGGATGTTATTACACATTATGTCACAATACTTATGCCTATTCTCTCTTATTTTACAAGGTTTACATAAGGAGGGAGAATGTCGGCAGCTGGGATTCTGGGCTGGAAAAGGAGAAAATATTAGAGACCTATTTTGCACAGCTCCAAAAGTCCTGAAACTTCATGAAAGTCATTTTCAGAATATATAGAAAATAATGAGCGCAAGAAGTTCCAGAGGGGGGCCACACCCTGCCCATGAGGTTGGGGGCGCGCCCTACCCCCCTAGGCGCGCCCCCTGCCTCGTGGGTCCCCTAGTGGCCCTCCGATGCCCATCTTCTGCTATATGGAGTCTTTTGATGAGGAAAAAGATCATAAGCAACCTTTCGGGACGAGACTCCGCCGCCACGAGGCGGAACCTGGGCGGAACCAATCTAGGGCTCCGGCAAAGCTGTTCTTGTGGGGACACTTCCCTCCGGAAGGGGGAAATCATCGCCATCGTCATCACCAACGCTCCTCTCATCGGGAGAGGGAAATCTCCATCAACATCTTCACCAACACCATCTCTTCTCAAAACCCTAGTTCATCTCTTCTATCCAATTCTTGTCTCCAAGTCCGGGATTGGTACCTGTGGGTTGCTAGTAGTGTTAATTACTCCTTGTAGTTGATGCTAGTTGGTTTATTTGGTGAAAGATCATATGTTCAGATCCTATATGCATATTAATACCCCTATGATTATGAACATGAATATGCTTTGTGAGTAGTTACGTTTGTTCCTGGGGAGATGGGAGAAGTCTTGCTATTAGTAGTCATGTGAATTTGGTATTCGTTCAATATTTTGATGAGATGTATGTTGTCTCTCCTCTAGTGGTGTTATGTGAGCGTTGGCTACATGACACTTCACCATTATTTGGGCCTAGATAAAGGCATTGGGAAGTAATAAGTAGATGATGGGTTGCTAGAGTGATAGAAGCTTAAACCCTAGTTTATGCGTTGCTTCGTAAGGGGCTGATTTGGATCCATATGTTTCATGATATGGTTAGGTTTACCTTAATACTTTTGTTGTAGTTGCGGATGCTTGCAATAGAGGTTAATCATAAGTGGGATTCTTGTCCAAGTAAGGACAGTACCCAAGCACCGGTCCACCCACATACCAAATTATCAAAGTACCAAACGCGAATCATATGAACATGATGAAAACTAGCTTGATGATATTCCCATGTGTCCTTGGGAGCGCTTTTCTCTATATAAGAGTTTGTCCAGGCTCGTCCTTTGCTACAAAAAGGATTGGGCCACCTTGCTGCACTTTATTTACTTTTTTTACTTGTTACTCGTTATAAATTATCCTATCACAAAACTATCTGTTACGTATTATTTCAGTGCTTGCAGAGAATACCTTGCTGAAAACCGCTTATCATTTCCTTCTGCTCCTCGTTGGGTTCGACACTCTTACTTATCGAAAGGACTACGATAGATCCCCTATACTCTTAATTATTGGTCTTGCTTCTATTGCCGTGCCTCCTAGTGATCCTTTAGAACAATATTTGCTAGACCATGAAAATGATATATTTATGAATGAAAGAAGGGAAATAGATGAAGTGTTCTTTAAACAGGAACCCATCCTGAAATACAATTTGCCTGTTGAAATCCTAGGGGATCCTCCTCCACCCAAGGGTGATCCCGTGTTTGATCTCAAACCGTTACCTGATACTCTTAAATATGCTTATCTTGATGAGAAAAAGATATATCCTATTATTATTAGTGCTAACCTTTCAGAGCATGAAGAAGAGAAATGATTTAAAACTCTGAAGAAGCACCGTGCTGCTATTGGATATACTCTCGATGATCTTAAGGGCATTAGTCTCACACTATGTCAACACAAAATAAATTTAGAGAAAGATGCCAAACCAGTTCGTGATCACCAACGATGGCTGATCCTAAGATGAAAGAAGTGGTAAGAAAGGATTTGTGAGGTTTTCAAGGACGATTTCTCCGTCTGTGGTTTTGCTCATAGATTGTATGCCTTTTGGTTTATGTAATGCACCTGCTACCTTCCAAAGATGCATGATGGCTATATTCTCTGACTTTTGTGAAAAGATTTGTGAGGTTTTCAAGGACGATTTCTCCGTCTGTGGATCCTCTTTTGATGATTACTTGAGCAACCTTGATCGAGTTTTGCAGAGATGTGAAGAAACTAATCTTGTCTTGATTGGGAAAAGTGCCACTTTATGGTTAATGAAGGTATTGTCTTGGGGCATAAAGTTTCTGAAAGAGGTATTGAAGTTGATAAAGCCAAGGTTGATGCTATTGAGAAGATGTTATGTCCCAAAGACATCAAAGGTATAAGAAGTTTCCTTGGTCATGCCGGTTTTTATAGGAGGTTCATTAAGGACTTCTCAAAAATTTCTCGGCCTTTGACTAATTTATTACAAAAAGATATACCATTTGTCTTTGTTGATGATTGTGTAGAAGCATTTGAAATACTTAAGAAAGCATTGATCTCTGCACCGTTTGTTCAGCCACCTAATTGGAATTTACCCTTTGAAATTATGTGTGATGCTAGTGATTATGCTGTAGGTGTTGTTCTAGGGCAAAGAGTTGATAAGAAATTAAATGTTATTCAATATGTTAGTAAAACTCTAGACAATTCTCAGAGAAATTATGCTACTACTAAAAAGGAATTCCTAGCAGTTGTATTTTCTTGTGATAAGTTTAGACCATATATTGTTGATTCTAAAGTAACTATTCACTCTAAGGTAACTATTCACATGGATCATGCTGCTATTAAATATCTCATGGAAAAGAAAGATGCTAAACCTAGACTTATTAGATGGGTTCTCTTGCTACAAGAATTTGATTTACATATTGTTGATAGAAAGGGAGCTGAGAACCCCGTTGCAGACAACTTGTCTAGGTTAGAAAATGTGCTTGATGACCCACTACCTATTGATGATAGCTTTCCTGATGAACAATTAAATGTCATAAATGCTTCTCATACTACTCCATGGTATGCTGATTATGCTAATTATATTGTTGCTAAATTTATACCACCTAGTTTCACATACGAACAAAAGAAAAGTTTCTTCTATGATTTGAGACATTACTTTTGGGATGACCCACATCTTCATAAAGAATGAGTAGATGGTGTTATTAGACGTTGTGTACCTGAGCATGAATAGGAATAGATCCTATGCAAGTGTCATTCCGAGGCTTATGGAGGACACCATGCTGGAGATAGAACTGCACATAAGGTATTGCAATCCGGTTTTTATTGGCCTACTCTCTTCAAGGATGCCCATAAGTTTGTCTTGTCTTGTGATGAATGTCAAAGAATTGGTAATATTAGTAGATGTCAAGAAATGCATATGAATTATTCACTTGTTATTGAACCATTTGATGTTTGGGGCTTTGATTATATGGGACCCTTTCCTGCCTCTAATGGATATACACATATTTTAGTTGTTGTTGATTATGTTACTAAGTGGGTAGAACCTATTCCAACTAGTAGTGTTGATCTTAACACCTCTATTAAGATGCTTAAAGAAGATTTTTTTCCAAGATTTGGAGTCCCTAGATATTTAATGACTGATGGTAGTTCACATTTTATTCATGGTGCTTTCCGTAAAATGTTTGCTAAATATGATGTTAATCATAGAATTGCCTCTCCTTATCACCCTCAGTCCATTGGTCAAGTAGAATTGAGTAATGGAGAGCTCAAATTAATTTTGCAGAAGACTGTAAATAGATCCAGAAAAAATTGGTCCAAGAAGCTTGATGATGCATTACGGGCCTATAGAACTGCATATAAAAATCCTATGGGTATGTCTCCGTATAAAATGGATTATGGAAAAGCATGTCACTTACCTCTCGAACTAGAACATAAGGCTTATTGGGCTATTAAATATCTCAACTATGATTTCAAACTTGCCGGTGAGAAGAGGTTATTTGATATTAGCTCACTTGATGAATGGAGAACCCAAGCCTACGAAAATACCAAGTTGTTTAAAGAAAAAGTCAAAAGATGGCATGACAAAAGAATACAAAATCGTGAATTTAATGTAGGTGATTATGTATTATTATAAAACTTTCGTTTAAGATTTTTTGCAGGAAAACTTCTCTCTAAATGGGAAGGCCTTATGTTATCGAGGAGGTCTATCGTTATGGTGCCATAAAAATCAACAACTTTGAAGGCACAAATCCGAAGGTGGTGAACGGTCAAAGAATTAAACATTATATCTCAGGTAATCCTATAAATGTTGAAACCAATGTTATTGAAACCGTAACCCCGGAGGAATACATAAGGGACACTTTCCCGAACGTTTCAGACTCCCAAAAGGAATAGGTATGTGGTACGGTAAGTAAACTGACTCCAAAACAGTTCTAATGGCAATTTTCTTCCGTTTTGGAATATTTAGACAAATAGAAAAATAAGAAGTCGTCCGGGAAGGACACGAGGGCTACACGAGGGTGGAGGGCGCGCCCCCTACCTCGTGGGCACCTCGTGTGCTCTCCGGACTTCGTTTTCTTACACGACACATATTTTGGTCGGTAAAAAAATCATTATATAACCTCCCGAAGGTTTTGACCACCGTATCACGCAAAAATCTCTTGTCTTTGTTTCGAGCTGTTTTTTTACAGATCGAGGTCATCATGTCGTCTTCAAGTGCCCCCAAGGACCAGCTCTTCGAGAAGGTCATCAACCCCTACCTCGCAGAAGTGCTGCAACACCCTCAAACCATTGAGATGCGTGAGAGGTTGTTGCACATCAGCGATGTTGAGGGACCAAGGAAGATCGGAAGCACGAAGGCAAGGCTCGAGGCATTGCAGCAAAAAGTTTTCAAGTGTCAGGAGATGGTGGAGCGTGGACTCGATTCCAATCACATTATGATCATGGAGTTCACCAACAACCACAAGCTGGACGTCAAGGACATTGGGGAGGCCATCTTCAAGCTTCATGAGAAAATTGACACCTCCAAGCCCAGATCTATGACCTGCAAAATCAAAACTGTGAGTATGAATATAGATTCAAGAGGATGAGTTTGGCTGCAGATTTGAGGTTTCAGGAGACTCGATCATCCTTCTATGATGGTGAGCCTATGCCTTGGAAGAAGGACGACAAGCCTATGCCATCAACAAAACCATCACCTTCTTCACCAACAAAGAAGAACTGAGTATCTAGTATGGGCACTCCCCTTGGAAACTGCCAAGCTTGGGGGAGTGCCCCGATATTGTATCACCATCACTTTTTTATCTTTACCGTTTTTCTTAGTTCGATCCTTTTGATAATATCTTGATCTAGTAGAATAAAAGCTTTTGGTATGATCTAGTTGGTGAGTTTTGCTTTATGATCCTTCTATGTAATCGAGTCCGTGAGCTATATATAATAAAGATTAGTGTTGAGTCAAGGGCTTGATTATTTTGCCATGATCTTGAGTGAATAAAAGAAAAGAGAAAGAATAAAAAGAATAAAAGAGATCATATGGATCTTATGGAGAGTAATGAGCTCACATAGAAAAAGTATGATGAATAAAAGCTGTTGAGAGTTGACAAACATAGTTTTGGTCATCGTTGCAATTAATAGGATGTAATAAAGAAAGAGAGGTCTTCACATATAAATATACTATCTTGGACATCTTTTATGATTGTGAGAACTCATTAAAATTTGACATGCTAAAGAGTTGACGTTGGACAAGGAAGACAACGTAATGGGTTATGTTTTCTTACATCTGAGATAAATTATATTGTCATGGATCACCCAACATGATTGAGCTTGCCTTTCCCTCTCATGCTAGTCAATTCTTTGCACCAAGTAGAGATACTACTTGTGCTTCCAAATATCCCTAAACCTAGTTTTGCCATGAGAGTCCACCATATTTACCTATGGATTGAGTAAGATCCTTCAAGTAAGTTTTCATCGGTGCAAGCAATAAAAATTGCTCTCTAAATATGTATGACTTATTAGTGTGGGAGAAAATAAGCTTTATACGATCTTGTGATATGGAAGAAATAAAAGAGACGGACTTCATAATAAAGGTCCATATCACAAGTGGCAATATAAAGTGACGTTCTTTCGCATTAAGATTTTGTGCATCCAACCATAAAAGCGCATGATGATACGTCTCCGTCGTATCTACTTTTCCAAACACTTTTGCCCTTGTTTGGACTCTAACTTGCATGATTTGAATGGAACTAACCTGAACTGACGCTGTTTTCAGCAGAATTACCATGATGTTATTTATGTGCAGAAACAACAGTTCTCGGAATGACCCGAAACTCCACGGAGCAACTTTTGGAAAATATAAAAAATACTGGCGAAAGAATCAAGGCCAGGGGCCCACACCCTAGCCACGAGGGTGGGGGCGCGCATGCCCCCTTGGGCGCGCCCCCCCTGCCTCATGGGCCCCCTGGAGGTCCACCGACCTCAACTCTAACTCCATATATTCGTGTTCGAGGAGAAAAAAATCGGAGAGAAGGATTCATCACGTTTTACGATACGGAGCCGCCGCCAAGCCCTAAACTCTCTCGGGAGGGCTGATCTAGAGTCCGTTCGGGGCTCCGGAGAGGGGAACCATCCCCGTCGTCATCATCAACCATCCTCCATCACCAATTTCATGATGCTCACCGCCGTGCGTGAGTAATTCCATCATAGGCTTGCTGGACGGTGATGGGTTGGATGAGATTTATCATGTAATCGAGTTAGCTTTGTTAGGGTTTGATCCCTAGTATCCACTATGTTCTGAGATTTATGTTGCTATGACTTCGCTATGCTTAATGCTTGTCACTAGGGCCCGAGTGCCATGATTTCAGATCTGAACCTATTATGTTTTCATGAATATATGTGAGTTCCTAATCCTATCTGTAGCGACCAGACCTCAAACAGTCTGATCTCTGTGCTCTGGTGTCATCCCTGGATCAGTAATGCTGACACCACACAGTACTCGGAGGATTTATAGCAGAGTAGCAATCACACACTTATTACATCAAGTGTCTCAAAAGAGAACTTATTACAATAAATATGGCTTAAGGCCATCTAATAACGATAACAACGGAAGGCTTGGAAGATAAGTGAGTCCATCAACTCCAACGGCATCACTGAGTATAGAACCACGACCTAAAACTCCTCAATCATCGTTTGGAAAGTCTGCAACATTAACGTTGCAGCCCGAAAACGGGTCAGCACGTGGAATATGCTGGCAAGGTAACACATAGAGAGTAATGGAATGCAACATCTATACTATATGCATATTTGGCTGGTGGAAAGCTCTATGGTTACAGTTTTTGCGTAAAGCCAATTTTTCCCTACTTCAAAGGAATAAATTTAATTACTATCATGGTGGTTGTTAAACATTGAGAATGGTTGACAGCATTCTCAATCCCAATTAAGTAACATCATTAAAACCCAACAAAATTAATTTAGAGTAACATGTTGAGATTCACATGATAATCCAGGTACTAGATACTCAAGATGTCCATAACCGGGGACATGGCTAACCATGATTAGTTTGTTACACTCTGCAGAGGTTTGCGCACTTTTCCCCACAAGACTCGATCGCCTCTATTTGGTTTCTCGCACTACAGGGTGATTGAGAAACGGATGACCGAGACATAGTCTTTCAGAAGCGCTAGCACCTTACGATTGGGTAGACCGTACCACCTACATCCCCTACATCTGCTAGTCTATCATTGTAAGAGTTCTCACAACTTAGTCAACTATGCCAGAGCCCATAATGGCTTGTGGCTGCACACGGAAGTTTCTAGTATGAATAATCTCATGATCCCTTTGAGCCTGGGTGGCGGTCCAAAAGAAAAACAGGCAAGTCCTGGAAACCCCAGGTGCCTCAATCCACCCAGATGTGTGTTAGGTTGCCACCTTAGATAAACCATTAATTAACAATCTCACATCTGTGATGGATATCACTCACCCAATCCACGTCTACTAGCATAGCATGGCATAATAAGCAAACGTAGAAGTAACTCCCAAAGGTTTGATAATAAACACGTAATAGGTACTACCTCATCTACTTCCCATCCAACAATTTAATTAGATCCTAATCATGCAACGTGTGAGGATTGATCTAATGCAATAAAACTGGGTTGTAGAAAAGGTATGATCAAAGTGTTACTTGCCTTGCTGATGATCCACGAAACCTAGAGATTTGAAGTAACAGGCGGCGCACTCCGGGTATTCTATCGCAGACAAACAACAAGCATACAATAAGTACTCATCTAATGCACAGGTAAAACTCAAATAGAAGATCTAACCAGAAAGTTCAACTTAAGAACCCAGGTTTGCAAAAGAATCAAATCGAACAAAGCAAAAGAAATCAAACGGCGAAAGAAAACAACTTCGTTCTAGTAATCTGAAACTAGGGAAAATTTTACAGTAGCAAAACATATTTAAGTTGATTATTCAGAAAGAGGGTTTCGAGACGAAACTCTAGGCGCTTGAATCGCCTGATTCCGACAAACGAGCGAAAAGTTATACCAAAACGAAAATCGGATCAGAAATCGCGATCAGAAAATAACCGCGGAAAAATCTGATGAAAAAGAAAAATGACGAACAATTTTTTTTTAAACAGCACGGAAAACGAGGCAGCGGCGAACCTCGGCAGCGCGCTGCTCCGGCGAGTCGGCGGTGGCGGCGGCTGGCGGCGGCGGCGACTGGGCTGGCGGCGGCGGCTGGGCTCTAGGGTTAGGGTTTCGGCTGGGCTCTCTCTCTCGCCCGGGGCGGCGGCTTATAAAGCCTCGGCCGGCGGTGTCCTGGCCGAGTACGGCCCATAGTCGGTTCCGTGTTTTTTTTAAATAATTCCGCTTGGAAGAAAAATAAAAATAAATACTAAACGGACTCCAAAAATCACGAAATAAATTTTGCCGGGTTTCTAAAATCAAGCCCGATAAAGTGAACATTTATCTGGGCCCAAACTACAACTTTGAAAAACACGCATTTTTCCTAAATTCAAATAAAAAAACCGAAAAACTCCGAAATAAATCTTATTTGATTTTTTTATTAAATCCTCGATATTTCTATATTTTGGGAAAGTCAGTTTATTCCCTCTCTTATATTTTTTTAATAGAAATAATTGATGATAAAATAAATAAAATCAAATGATCCTGTTTACATAATTTGAGAAAACTCAAATATGTAAATAACGAAATCCCCAACTCTCTCCGTGGGTCCTTGAGTTGCTTAGGTTTTTCTAGGATCAAAACCAAAAGCAAAATAAAATATGATATGCATGATGATCTAATGTATAACATTCCAAATTGAAAATTTGGGATGTTACACAAACCAAACTGATAATTCGAAGAGACTTGCAAAGATAACCAATCATGCATAAAAGATTTCAGAGAAGAATCAAATATTGTTCATAGATAGACTTGATCATAAACCCACAATTCATCTGATCTCGACAAACACACCACAAAAAGAGTTACATCGAATAGATCTCCAAAAAGATCGAGGAGAATTTTGTATTGAGATTCAAAGAGAGAGAAGAAGCCATCTATTTAATAACTATGGACCCGAAGGTCTGAAGTAAACTACTCACACATCATCGGAGGGGCCATGGAGTTGATGTAGAGGCCCTCCGTGATCAACGCCCCCTCTGGCGGAGCTCCGGAAAAGGCCCCAAGATGGGATCTCTTGGGTACAGAAGGTTGCGGCGGTGGAAATAGGGTTTCGTGGTGCTCCTGGATGTTTTCGGGGTATGTGAAATATATAGGAGGAAGAAGTAGGTTGGTTGAGCCACGAGGGGGGAGGGCGCGCCCCTTGCCTCATGGATGCCTCGTTCATTTCTTGATGTCCACTCCAAGTCCTCTGGATCACGTTTGTTCCAAAAATCACACTCCCGAAGGTTTCATTCCGTTTGGACTCTGTTTGATATTCCTTTTCTGCGAAGCACTGAAATAGGCAAAAAAAATAGCAATTTGCACTGGGCCTTGGGTTAATAGGTTAGTCCCAAAAATAATATAAAAGTGTAAAATAAAGCCCATTAACATCCAAAATAGATAATATAATAGCATGGAACAATAAAAAATTATAGATACGTTGGAGACGTATCAC